>NW_026111810.1:0-290000 GCF_024679095.1 Eriocheir sinensis
GTATAGAAATATATATACAAAATACACATAAATAATGTAAATACGTATAAAAATATAAAAAATACACATTAAATAATGTTAATTCGTGTCAAAGTAAATAAACAAATATCATGAAAAGAATGTGTATTTGTATGAAAAAATAGATATAAAATACACATAAAATAACTAAATTTGTATAAAACTATGTACAAAAATACACAAAAATAATTTAAACTTGTGAAAATAAATATACAAAAACATATAAAAATTAAATTTGTATTGAAATATATATACAAATACATAAAATAATGTAAATTTGAATGAAAATATATAAACATATAGACTTAAAATAACGTAAATTTGTATCAAATATATATACAAAAAACATTAAATAATGTATATGTATAAAAAATATATACAAACACAAATAAAATAATGTAAAATCGTATCAAAATAAATACAGAAAATATTAATAAAATTATGAAATTTATTATGAAATTAAGATGCAAAATACCCATAAAATAACGCATTTTTATAAAATATATATACGAAAAACATAAAATATTTGATTTTGTATTAAAATAATAGATTTACAAAATACACATAAATAACTAAATTTGAATTGAAATATATATACTAAAATACATAAAATAATGTAAATTTGTATCAAATACTTATACAAATACACATATAATAACGTAAATTTGTATAAATATGTAAACAAAATACACATTAAATAATGTAAATACTTAAAAAATGTGTTAAAATACACAAATAATCATGTATTTCGTGTCAAATAAATAGACAAAATACCAATAAAATAATGCAAATTTCTATGAGAAAACATATACAAAATATACATAAATAACAAACATCAATAAAAATATATATAATATAATATATTTTATACATATTTACATAATTTCATATGTATTTTGTATATATATTTCTATAGAAATTTACGTTATTTTATATGTATTCGTATATATATTTTGAAACAAATTTAAATTGTTTTATATGAGTTTTGAATATCCTTTCAATACAAATTTACCTAACTGTATATGTATTTTGTATATTTATTTTCATACAAATTAAAATAATTTTATGTGTATTTTGGTGTATATATATTTTTTTTATACAAATTTACGTTATTTTATATTTCTTGTATATATATTTTCATACAAATTTACATTATTTTATTGGTAGTTTGTTTATTTATTTTGATAAGAATTTACATTATTGTGTGTCTCTCTTGTATATATATTTTCATACGTATTTACATTATTTAATGTGTATTTTGTATATATCTTTTTATACAAATTTACGTTACTTTATGTGTATTTGTATATATTTTCAAACAAATTTTATACAAATTTATGTTCTTTTATGTGTATTTGTATATATATTTTGATACAAATTTAAATTATTTTATGTGTATTTTGTACATATATTTCATTACAAATTTACCTTATTTTTTGTTTATTTTGTATATTTATTTCATTTTATAATCAAATTTAATTTATTGTATATGCATTTTGTATATTAATTTTAATACAAATTTGCGTTATTCTATATGTATTTACGAATTACATGATTATATGTGTATTTTGTACATATTTTTATACGTATTTACATTACTTAAAGTGTATTTTGTTTATATATTTTAAACAAATCTACGTTATTATATGTATTTGTATAAATATTTTGATACAGATTTACATTATTTTATGTATTTTGTATGTACATTTCAATTCAAATTTAGCTTATTTTAGCTGTATTTTGTATATATATTTTCATACAAATTTAATAACTTCTGTGTATTTTGTATATAGTTTTATACAAATTTAAGATATAATAATTGTATTTTGTATATTTATATTTATACAAATACACTTTCTTTTACTGGTATTATGTTTATTTATTTTGATGCGATTTTTATGTGTATTTTGTATTCATTTTTTTATACGTATTTACTTCATTTTATGTGTAATTTGAATATAATTTTATAGAAATCAACGTTATTTTATGTGTATTCGTATATATATTTTGAAACAAATTTACATTGTTTTATATGTATTTTGCATATCTATTTCAATACAAATTTACCTTACAGTATGTGCATTTTTTATATTTATTTTAATACAAATTTTAATATTTTATGTGTATTTTGGTATATATATTTAAAAAAAATGCGTTATTTTATGGCTATTTTGCATCTTTATTTTCATACAAATTTACATTATTTTATTAATATTCTGTGTATTTATTTTGATACGATTTTACATTATTCTATTTGTGTTTTGAATATATTTTTTATACATATTTACATTATTTAATTAGTATTTTGTATATATATTTGATACAAATTTACGTTATTTTAAGTGTATATGTTTATATATTTTCATTCAAACTTCCATTATTTTATGTGTATTTTGTATATGTATTTCAATACAAATTTACCTAATTTTATGTGTATTTTGTATATTTATTTTCATACAAATTTAAATTATTTTGTGTATTTTTGTATATAGTTTTATACAAACTTAGGTTATTTTATGAGTATTTTGTATATCTATTTTCATACAAATACACATTCTTTTATTGATATTTTGTTTATTTATTTTGACGAGAATTTAAATTATTTAATGTGTATTTTGTATATATATTTTTTACGTATTTACTTCATTTCATGTGTATTTTGTATATATATTTCTATAGAAATCTACGTTATATTATGTGTATTCGTATATAGATTTTAAACAAATTTACACTTTTATGTGTATTTTGCATATTTTTCAATACAAATTTACCTTATTGTATATGCATTTTGTATATTAATTTTAATACAAATTTAATTATTCTATGTGTATTTTTGTATATGTATTTTTATAAAAATATGCTTTATTTTATGGGTATTTTGCATCTTTATTTTCATACAAATTTACGTTATTTTATTGATATTCTGCTCATTCATTTTGATACGATTTGACATTATTTTATGTGTATTTGTTTATATATTTTGACACAAATTTACAATATTTTATGGGTATTTTGTATATATATATTTCAAAAGAAATTTACCTAGTTTTATGTGTATTTTGAATATCTATTTTCATACAAACTCAAATTATTTTTATGTATTTTGTATATATTTCAATACAAATTTTAGTTATGTTATGTGTATTTTGTAAATCTATTTTCATTCAAATATATATTATTTTATTGGTATTTTGTTGATTTATATTGATACGAATTTACATTATTTTATATGTACTTTTTATATATATTTTTATACGCATTTACATTATTTAATATTTATTTTGAATATATAATTTTATACAAATTCATGGTATTTTATGTGTATTTGTATATATATTTTCATATAAATTTGCATTATTTTAATTTTGTATATATTTCATTACAAATTTAATTTATTTTATGTTTATTTTGTATGTGAAATACATTTATATTTATACACGTTTACTCATGCAAATTTATATTATTTTATTGGTATTTTGTTTATTTATTTTGATACGAATTACATGATTATATGTGTATTTTGTAAATTTATATACTAAATACATTATTTAATGTGTATTTTGTTTATATATTTTCATACAAATTTACGTTATTATATGTGTATTTGCATAAATATATACACAATTTACTTTATTTCATGTATTTTGTATATATTTTAATACAAATTTAGCTTATTTTGTGTGTGTTTTGTATATATTTACACAAATTTAATTACTTGTGTATTTTTATATGGTTTTATATACATTTACGTTATTTTATGTGTATTTTGTATATTTATATTTATACAAATACACATTCTTTTAATGTATTTTGTTTATTTATTTTGATACGAATTGACATAAAATTATGTGTATTTTGTATAAATTATTTATACGTATTTACCTCAATTTATGTGTATTTTGTATATATATTTTCATAGAAATCTACGTAATTTTATGTGTATTCGTATAAATCTTTTGAAACAAATTTACATTGCTTTATATGTATTTTGCATATCTATTTCAATACAAATTTACATTGTACATATAAAACAATGTAAATTTGTATGAAAATATATATGAATACACAAAATAAGCTAAATTTGAATAGAAATATATATACAAAATACATAAAATAAAGTAAATTCGTTTCAAAATATTTTTAACAAATACACATATAATAACGTAAATTTGTAAAAAAATATATAAAGAAAATACACATTAAGTAATGTAAATACGTATAAAAAAATATTTACAAAATACACCAATAATCAAGTCGTTCGTATCAAAATAAATAAACAAAAAACTAATTAAATAATGTAAATTTGTATGAGAAAACATATACAAAATACACATAAAATAACGTTTTAAGTTTCTATAAAAATATATGTACAAAAATGCACATAGAATTAGTTTGCATAAAAAAATATATATAAAACACACATTAGATAATGTAAATGTATACAAAATACCTATGAAATAATCTAAATTCGTATCGAGTTAAATTAAGAAAATAACAATAAAATAATGTAATTTTGGATGAAAATATATATAGAAAACACACATAATAACCTAACTAAATAATTTGATTGAAATAAATATACAAAATAAACATAAAATAAGATAAATTTGTAATAAAATATATGTGAGAATACACATAAAATAATATAAATTTGTATGAAAATATATATAAAATAACATGAATTTGTATAAAATGTTTCAAAATATATACGAATACACACAATAAAATAACGTAAATTTTTATGAAAATGTATATATAAAATACACATAAAATAGTTTAAATACGTAGAAAATATATATACAAAATACACATAAAATAATGTAAATTGTAAAATTAAATACACAAAATTCCAATAAAAGAATGTATATTTGTAGAAAATATATATACAAAAACAAATAAAATAACTAAAATTTGTATAAAATATATACAAATATACACAAAATAATTTAAATTTGTTTGAACATAGATATGCAAAAAACACATAAAGTTAGGCAAATAAGTATTGAAATACATACAAAACTAACATCAACTAAGGTAAATATGTATGAAAATATATAAACAAATACATATAAAATCACGTAAATTTGGATAAAATATATATATACAAAATATACATTAAATATTTTAAATATGTATAAAAATATATTATATTATATATATTTTTATTGATATTTGCGTTATTTATGTGTATTTTGTATATGTTTTCTCATAGAAATTTACATTATTTTATTGGTATTTTGTCTATTTATTTTGATACGAATTACATGATTATTTGTGTATTTGTTACATTTTTTTTATACGTATTTACATTATTTATTGTGTATTTTGTTTATATATTTTATTCAAATTTAAGTTTTTATATGTGTTTTTGTATATGTTTTTTTATAGAAATTTACATTATTTTATGTATTTTGTATATATATTTCAATTCAAATTTAGCTTATTTTATGTGTATTTTGTATATATATTTATTTTAATACAAAATCAAATATTTTATGTTTTTTCGTATTTATATTTTTATAAAAAATGCGTTATTTTATGGGTATTTTGCATCTTAATTTTCATACATATTTACATTATTTTATTAATATTTTCTGTATTTATTTTGATACGATTTTACATTTTTTTATTTGTGTTTTGTATATATTTTTTTATACATATTTACATTATTTAATGTTTTTTTTTATATATATTTGATACAAATTTACGTTATTTTAAGTCTATATGTTTATATATTTTCATTCAAATTTACATTATTTTATGTGTATTTTGTATATGTATTTCAATACAAATTTACCTATTTTGATATGTTTTTTTGTATATTTATTTTCATACAAGTTTAAATTATTTTTGTGTATTTTTGTATATAGTTTTATACAAATTTAGGTTATTTTATGTGTATTTTGTATATCTATTTTCATACAAATACACATTCTTTTCATGATATTTTGTTTATTTATTTTGTCACGAATTAACATTATTTAATGTGTATTTTGTATATATATTTTTATACGTATTTACATTATTTCAAGTGTATTTTCTATATATATTTCTATAGAAATCTGCGTTATTTTATGTGTATTCGTATATATATTTTGAAACAAATTTACATTATTTTATGTGTATTTTGCAAATTTTTTAATACAAATTTACCTTATTGTATGTGCATTTTGTATATTAATTTTAATACAAATTTGATTAATCTATGTGTATTTTTGTATATGTATTTTTATAAAAATATGCTTTATTTTATGGGTATTTTGCATCTTTATTTTCATACAAATTTACATTATTTTATTGATATTCTGTGTATTTATTTTGATATGATTTTACATTATTCTATGTGTATTTTGTATATATATTTTATATAAAATGTATTTGTTTTCATTTCATACAAATCTACATTATTTTATGTGTTTTTTGTACATGTATTTAAATACAAATTTAACTAGTTATATGTGTATTTTGTATATCTATTTTGTATGTATATTTTCATAGAAATTTACTCTATTTTATGAATATTCGTATATATATTTTGATACAAATTTACATTATTGATGTGTATTTTGCATATCTATTTCAATACAAATTTACTTTATTGTACGTGCATTTTGTATATTTATTTTAATACAAACTTAACTATTTTATATGTATTTTTGTATATATATTTTTATGCAAATATGCGTTATTATATGGATATTTTGCATCTTTATTTTCATACAAATTTAAATTATTTTATTGATATTCTCTTTATTTATTTTGATACGATTTAACATTATTCTATGTGTACTTTGTATATTTTTTTTTATACATATTTACATTATTTAATGTTCATTTTGTATATATATTTTATCCAAATTTACATTATTTTATGTGTATTTGTTTATATATTTTCATACAAATTTACATTATCTTGTGTTTTTTTGTATATATTTTTTTTAACGTATTTAAATTATTTTATGTGTATTTTGTATATACATTTTCATAAAAAAATTACGTTATTTTATTGTGTGTATAAGTATATATTTTGATACAAATTTTATTCAAATTCATGTTATTTAATGTGTATTTGTATATATATTTTCATACAAATTTATATTATTTTATGTGTATTTTTTCATATATTTCATTACAAATTTACCTTATTTTATGTTTATTTTGTATATTTATTTCATTCAATTTTAAATTATTTCATGTGTATACTTGTATTTGTATTTAGGTTATTTTATGTGTATTTTGTATATATATTTTCATCCAAAATTACATTATTTTCTTGATATTTTCTTAATTTAATTCGATACGAATTTAGATTATTTCATAGGTATTTTGTATACATATCTTTATACTCATTTACATTATCTAAAGTGTGTTTTGTATATATATATTTTTATGCAAATTTATTTTATGTTCATTTTTGTACATATATTTTTATATAAATTTGCGTTATTTTATGTATATAGTTTTATATAAATTTACGTTATTTTATGTGCATTTTGTATATTTATATTTATACAAATACACATTCTTTTATTGGTATATTGTTTATTTACATTTATACGAATTTACATTATTTTATGTGTATTTTGTATACATTTTTTTATACGTATTTACTTAATATTATGTGTATTTTGTATATGTATTTTTATAGAAATCTACGTTATTTTATGTGTATTCGTTTATATATTTTGAAACAAATTTACATTATTTTATATGTATTTTGCATATCTATTTCAATACAAATTTACCTTATTGTATGTGCATTTTGTATATTTATTTTAATACAAATTCAAATATTTTATGTGTATTTTGGTATCAATATTTTTATTAAAAATGCGTTATTTTATAGGTATTTTGCATCTTAATTTTCATACAAATTTACATTATTTTATTAATATTCTGTGTATATATTTTGATACGATTTTACATTATTCTATTTGTGTTTTGTATATATTTTTTTATACATATTTACATTATTTAATGTGTATTTTGATTATATATTTCATACAATTTTACGTTATTATATTTGTATTTGTTTATATATTTTCTTTCAAATTTACATTATTTTGTATGTATTTTGTATATGTATTTCAATATAAATTAACCTAATTTTATGTGTATTTTGTATATTTCTTTTCATACAAATTTAAATTATTTTTGTGTATTTTTGTATATAGTTTTATACAAATTTAGATTATTTTATGTACGCATTTACATTATTTAATGTGTGTTTTGTATATATATTTTTATCCAAAGTTACTTTATTTTACGTTCATTTTTGGACATATATTTTTATGGAAAATAGCGTTATTTTATATGTATTTGTATATGTTTTCTCATACAAATTGATATTTTGTTTATTTAGTTTGATACGAATTACATGATTATATGTGTATTTTGTACATATTTTTTATACGTATTTACATTACTTAATGTGTATTTTGTTTATATATTTTTAAACAAATTTACGTTATTATATGTATTTTTATAAATATTTTGATACAAATTTACATTATTTTATGTATTTTCTATATACATTTCAATTCAAATTTAGCTTATTTTATCTGTATTTTGTATATCTATATTCATACGAATTTAATAACTTCTGTGTATTTTTGTATATAGTTTTATACAAATTAACGTTATTTTATGTGTATTTTGTATATTTATATTTATACAAATACATATTCTTTTATTGGTGTTTTGTTTATTTATTTTGATACGAATTTACATTATTTTATGTGTATTTTGTATACATTTTCTTATACGTATTTACTTCATTTTATGTGTATTTTGTATATATATTTTTATACAAATCTACGTTATTTTATGTGTATTCGTATATATATTTTGAAACAAATTTACATTGTTTTATATGTATTTTGCATATCTATTTCAATACAGATTTACCTTATTGTATGTGTATTTTGTATATTTATTTTAATACAAATACACATTCTTTTATTGATATTTTAATTATTTATTTTGACACGAATTTACATTATTTAATGTGTATTTTGTATATATATTTTTATACGTATTTACAACATTTCATGTGTATTTTGTATATATTTCTCTAGAAATCTACGTTATTTTATGTGTATTCGTATATATATTTTGAAACAAATCTACATTATTTTATGTGTATTTTGTATATATATTTCATTATGAATTTGCCTTATTTTAAGTTTATTTTTATATCTATTTTCATTCAAATTCAAATCATTTTATGTGTATATATTTATTTGTATATACGTTATTTTATGTGTATTTTCTATATATATTTTCATTCAAAATTACATTATTTTATCGGTATTTTCTTCATTTATTTCGATACGAATTTAGATTATTTCATGTGTATTTTCTATACATATACATATAGAGTAAATTTCTATGAAAATATATATTCAAAATACATACAAAATTATGTAAATAAGTATAAAAATATATATATCAAATACACTTAAAAAAAATGAAAATTCGTATCAAAATAAATAAATAAAATTCCGATAAAAGAACGTAAATTCGAATTAAAATAAATAAACAAAATACCAATAAAAGAATGTGTATTTGGATAAATATAAATATACAAAATACACATACAAAATAAACATAAAATAAGGTAGATTTGTAATAAAATATATGTACAAAATACACATAAAATAATGTAAATTTATATGAAAATATATATACAAATACACATAAAATACCATGAATTTGTATAAAAATATATATTCAAAATAAATATTAAATAATGGAAAAGCGTATAAAAATATATATACAAAGTACATATAAAATAATGTAAATTCGTATCAATATAAATCAACAAAACACCAATAAAATAATATATATTTGAATGAAAATAAATTTACAAAATACACATAACATAACTAAAATTTGTATTAAAATATATACAAAAATACATAGAAATAATTTGAGTTTGTATGAAAATAGATATACAAAATACACATAAAACAAGGTAAATTTCTTTTGAAATGTATATACAAAATACCCATAAAATATTGTAAATTTGTGTCAAAATATATAAACACATAAAATAACGTAAATTTGTATGAAAAATATATACAAAATACACATAGAATAATGTCAATTCCTATCAAAATGAATGAGCAGAATATCAATAAAATAATGTAAATTTGTATGAAAATAAAGATGCAAAATACCCAAAAAATAAAGAATATGTTTATAAAAATACAGATACAAAAATACACATCGAATAATTAAATTTGTATTAAAATTAATATACAAAATGCGTATATAATAAAGTAAATTTGTATTGAAAAAATATGCAACATAAACGTTTACTCATACAATTTTTTTTTAATTTTATTGGTATTTTGTTTATTTATTTTGATACGAATTACATGATTATATGTGTATTTTGTACATATTTTTTTATACGTATTTACATTATTTAATGTGTATTTTGTTTATATATTTTCATACAAATTTACGTTATTATATGTGTATTTGTATAAATATTTTGATACAAATTTACTTTATTTCGTGTGTATTTTGTATATATTTTCATACAAATTTAATTACTTCTGTGTATTTTTGTATATAGTTTTATATAAATTTACGTTATTTTATGTGTATTTTGTATATTTATATTCATACAAATACACATTCTTTTATTGGTATTTTGTTTATTTATTTTGATACGAATTTACATTATTTTATGATATATATTTTATCCAAATTTACATTATTTTATGTGTATTTGTTTATATATTTTCATACATATTTACACTATTTTATGTGTTTTTTGTATATATATTTTCTACGTATTTAAATTATTTTATGTGTATTTTGTATATACATTTTCATAAAAAAATTACGTTATTTTATTGTGTGTATAAGTATATATTTTGATACAAATTTTATACAAATTCATGTTATTTAATGTGTATTTGTATATATATTTTCATACAAATTTATATTATTTTATGTGTATTTTTTCATATATTTCATTACAAATTTACCTTATTTTATGTTTATTTTGTATATTTATTTCATTCAATTTTAATTATTTTATGTGTATATTTGTATTTGTATTTAGGTTATTTTATGTGTATTTTGTATATATATTTTCATCCAAAATTACATTATTTTATTGGTATTTCCTTATTTAATTCGATACGAATTTAGATTATTTCATAGGTATTTTGTATACATATTTTTATACTCATTTACATTATCTAATGTGTGTTTTGGATATATATTTTTATGCAAATTTATTTAATGTTCATTTTTGTACATATATTTTTATAGAAATTTGCGTTATTTTATGTATATAGTTTTATATAAATTTACGTTATTTTATGTGCATTTTGTATATTTATATTTATACAAATACACATTCTTTTATTGGTATATTGTTTATTTACATTTATACGAATTTACATTATTTTATGTGTATTTTGTATACATTTTTTTATACGTATTTACTTATTTTTATGTGTATTTTGTATATGTATTTTTATAGAAATCTACGTTATTTTATGTGTATTCGTATATATATTTTGAAACAAATTTACATTATTTTATATGTATTTTGCATATCTATTTCAATACAAATTTAATACAAATACAAATTTTATATGCAAAATACATATAAAACAATGTAAATTTGTTTCAAAATATATATACGAATACACATATAATAACGTAGATTTTTATAAAAATATATATACAAAATACACATAAAATGAAGTAAATACGTATAAAAAAATGTATACAAAATACACATAAAATAATGTAAATTCGTATCAAAATAAATAAATAAAATAGCAATAAAAGAATGTGTATTTGTATAAATATAAATATACAAAATACACATAAAATAACGTAAATTTATATAAAACTATATACAAAAATACACAGAAGTAATTAAATTTGTATGAAAATATATACAAAATACACACAAAATAAGCTAAATTTGAATTGAAATATATATACAAAATACATGAAATAAAGTAAATTTGTATCAAAATATTTATACAAATACACATATAATAACGTAAATTTGTATGAAAATATATAAACAAAATACACATTAAATAATGTAAATACGTATAAAAAAATATGTACAAAATACACATATAATCATGTAATTCGTATCAAAATAAATAAACAAAATACCAATAAAATAATATAAATTTGTATGAGTAAACGTGTATGTTGCATATTTTTTCAATACAAATTTACCTTATTATATACGCATTTTGTATATTAATTTTAATATATGTGTATTTGAATATATATTTTGATACAAATTTACATTATTTTATGTATTTTCTATATTTATTTCAATTCAAATTTAGCTTATTTTATATGTCTTTTGTATATCTATTTTCATACAAATCTAATTATTTTTGTTTATTTTTGTATATAGTTTTATACAATTTTACGTTATTTTTGTGTATTTTGTATATTTATATTTATACAAGTAAACATTCTTTTATTGGCATTTAGTTTATTTATTTTGATACGAGTTTACATTATTTTATGTGTATTTTGTATACATTTTCTTATACGTATTTACTTCATTTTATGTGTATTTTGTATATATATTTTTATAGAAATCTACGTTATTTTATGTGTATTCGTATGTATATTTTGAAACAAATTTACATTGTTTTATGTGTATTTTGCATATCTATTTCAATACAAATTTACCTTATTGTATGTGCATTTTGTATATTTATTGTAATACAAATTTAAATATTTTATGTGTATTTTGGTCTATATATTTTCATAAAAAATGCGTTGTTTTATGGGTATTTTGCATCTTTATTTTCATACAAATTTACATTATTTTATTAATATTCTGTGTATTTATTTTGATACTATTTTACATTATTCTATTTGTGTTTTGTATATATTTTTTTATACATATTTACATTATTTAATGTGTATTTTCTATATATATTTCATACAAATTTACGTTATTTTAAGTGTATTTGTTTATATATTTTCATTCAAATTTACATTATTTTATGTGTATTTTGTATATGTATTTCAATAGAAATTTAACTAGTTTTATGTGTATTTTGTATATATTTTTATACAAATTTAAATTATTTTTGTGTATTTTTTTAAAAGAGTTTTATACAAATTTACAATATTTTATGTGTATTTTGTATATCTATTTTCATACAAATACACATTCTTTTATTGATATTTTGTTTATTTATTTTGATGCGAATTTACATTATTTAATGTGTATTGTGTATATATATTTTTATACGTATTTACGTCATTTCATGTGTATTTTTTATATATATTTCTATAGAAATATACGTTATTTTATGTGTATTCGTATATATATTTTGAAACAAATATACATTGTTTTATGTGCATTTTGTATATTTTTTCAATACAAATTTCCCTTATTGTACGTGCATTTTGTATATTAATTTTAATACAAATTTAATTATTCTATGTGTATTCTTGTATATGTATTTTTAAAAAAATATGCTTTATTTTATGGGTATTTTGCATCTTTATTTTCATACAAAATTACATTATTTTATTGATATTCTGTGTATTTATTTTGATACGATTTTACATTATTCTATGTATATTTTGTATATCTATTTTATACAAATGTACGTTATTTTATGTGAATTTGTTTTCATTTCATACAAATTTACATAATTTTATGTGTATTTTGTACATGTATTTAAATACAAATTTAACTAATTATATGTGTATTTTGTATATCTATTTTCATACAAATTGAAAAAAAATTTTTTTGTTATTTTGTATATATTTTTATTCAAATTTTCGTAATATTTCTTTTTCTACAAATATACGTTCTTTTACCGGAATTTTGTTTATTTATTTTGATACGAATTTTCATTTTTTTAGGTGTATTTGATATATATATTTTTATACTTATTTACATAATTTTATATGTATTTTGAATATATATTTTCATAGAAATTTACTCTATATGTATATACAAAAAAACACAAAAATATTTTAAATTTGTATGAAAATAAATATACAAAATACACATAAAATTAGGTAAATTTGTATTGAAATACATATACAAAATACACCTAAAATAATGTAAATTTGAATGAAATTATTTAAACAAATACACTTAAAATGACGTTAATTTGTATAAAATTTATATAAAAAATACACATTAAATATTGAAAATATGTATAAAAAAATATATACAAAACACAAACAGTATAATATAAAATCGTATCAAAATATATACACAGAATATTAATAAAATAATGTACATTTGTATAAAAACTAAGATGCAAAATACCTATAAAATAACGCATTTTTTATAAAATTATATATACCAAAATACACATAAAATATTTGAATTTGTATTAAAATAAATATACAAAATGCACATACAATAAGGTAAATTTGTATTGAAATAGATATGCAAAAAACATAAAACAATGTAAATTTGTTTCAAAATATATATGAATACACATAAAATAACGTAGATTTCTATAAATATATATATATATATATATATATATATATATATATATATATATATATATATATATATATATATATATATATATATATATATATATATATATATATATATATATATATACAAAATACAAATAAAATTAAGTAAATACGAATCAAAAATGTATACAAAATACACATAAAATAATGTAAATTCGTATAAATATAAATAAACAAAATACCAATAAGAGAATGTGTATTTGTATAAATATAAATATACAAAATGCACATAAAATAACGTAAATTTGTATAAAACTATATACAAAAATACACAAAAGTAATTAAATTTGCATGAAAATAGATATACAAAATACACACAAAATAAGCTAAATTTGAATTGAAATATATATACAAAATACATAAAATAAAGTAAATTCGTTTCAAAATATTTTTAACAAATACACATATAATAACGTAAATTTGTAAAAAAATATATAAACAAAATACACTTTAAGTAATGTAAATATGTATAAAAAATATTCACAAAATACACAAATAATCAAGTCATTCGTATCAAAATAAATAAACAAAAAACTAATCAAATAATTTAAATTTGTATGAAAACATATACAAAATACACATAAAATATCGTTTTAAGTTTCTATAAAAATATATGTACAAAAATGCACATAAAATTAGTTTGCATAAAAAAATATATACAAAACACACATTAGATAATGTAAATGAGTATAAAAATATGTATACAAAATACCTATGAAATAATCTAAATTCGTATCGAGTTAAATTAAGAATATAACAATAAAATAATGTAATTTTGGATGAAAATATATATAGAAAACACACATAAAATAACCTAAATACAAATACAAATATACACATTAAATAATTTAAAATTGAATGAAATAAATATACAAAATAAACATAAAATAAGGTAAATTTGTAATAAAATATTAATAAGAATACACATAAAATAATATAAATTTGTATGAAAATATATATACAAATACACATAAAATAACATGAATTTGTATAAAATGTTTCAAAATATATACGAATACACACAATAAAATAACGTAACTTTTTATGAAAATGTATATATAAAATACACATAAAATAGTTTAAATACGTAGAAAAATATATACAAAATACACAAAAATAATGTAAATTGTAAAAACTAAATACACAAAATTCCAATAAAAGAATGTATATTTGTAGGAAAATATATACAAAAACAAATAAAATAACTAGAATTTGTATAAAATATATACAAAATACACAAAATAATTTAAATTTGTTTGAAAATAGATATGCAAAATACACATAAAGTTAGGCAAATTTGTATTGAAATACATATACAAAACTCACATAAAATAATGTAAATTTGTATGAAAATATATAAACAAATACATATAAAATCACGTAAATTTGGATAAAATATATATCCAAAATATACATTAAATATTTTAAATATGTATAAAAATATATTATATTATATATATTTTTATTGATATTTGCGTTATTTATGTGTATTTTGTATATGTTTTCTCATAGAAATTTACATTATTTTATTGGTATTTTGTCTATTTATTTTGATACGAATTACATGATTATTTGTGTATTTTGTACATTTTTTTATACGTATTTACATTATTTAATGTGTATTTTGTTTATATATTTTTATACAAATTTACGTTATTATATGTGTATTTGTATAGGTATTTTGATACAAATTTACATTATTTTATGTTTTTTGTATATATATTTCAATTCAAATTTAGCTTATTTTATGTGTATTTTGTATATCTATTTATTTTAATACAAAATCAAATATTTTATGTTTTTTCGTATATATATTTTTTTAAAAAATGCGTTATTTTATGGGTATTTTGCATCTTAATTTTCATACAAATTTACATTATTTTATTAATATTTTCTGTATTTATTTTGATATGATTTTACATTATTTTATTTGTGTTTTGTATATATATTTTTTATACATATTAACATTATTTAATGTTTTTTTTGTATATATATTTGATACAAATTTACGTTTTTTTGTCTATATGTTTATATATTTTCATTCAAATTTACATTATTTTATGTGTATTTTGTATATGTATTTCAATACAAATTTACCTATTTTTATATGTTTTTTGTATATTTATTTTCATACAAGTTTAAATTATTTTTGTGTATTTTTGTATATAGTTTTATACAAATTTAGGTTATTTTATGTGTATTTTGTATATCTATTTTCATACAAATACACATTCTTTTGATGATATTTTGTTTATTTATTTTGACACGAATTAACATTATTTAATGTGTATTTTGTATATATATTTTTATACGTATTTACATTATTTCAAGTGTATTTTGTATATATATTTCTATAGAAATCTGCGTTATTTTATGTGTATTCGAATATATATTTTGAAACAAATTTACATTGTTTTATGTGTATTTTGCATATTTTTTCAATACAAATTTACCTTATTGTATGTGCATTTTGTATATTAATTTTAATACAAATTTGATTAATCTATGTGTATTTTTGTATATGTATTTTTTTAAAATATGTAATTAGTTATATTTGTATTTAAATACATGTACAAAATACACATAAAATAATGTAAATTTGTATGAAATGAAAACAAATTCACATAAAATAACGTACATTTGTATAAAATAGATATACAAAATAATTTTGTGTATTTTGTATATTTATTTTCATACAAATTTAAATTATTTTTGTGTATTTTTGTATATAGTTTTATACAAACTTAGGTTATTTTATGAGTATTTTGTATATCTATTTTCATACAAATACACATTCTTTTATTAATATTTTGTTTATTTATTTTGACGAGAATTTAAATTATTTAATGTGTATTTTGTATATATATTTTTATACGTATTTACATCATTTCATGTGTATTTTGTATATATCTTTCTATAGAAATCTCCGTTATATTATGTGTATTCGTATATAGATTTTTAAACAAATTTACACTTTTATGTGTATTTTGCATATTTTTTCAATACAAATTTACCTTATTGTATATGCATTTTGTATATTAATTTTAATACAAATTTAATTATTCTATGTGTATTTTTGTATATGTATTTTTATAAAAATATGCTTTATTTTATGGGTATTTGGCATCTTTATTTTCATACAAATTTACGTTATTTTATTGATATTCAGCTCATTCATTTTGATACGATTTGACATTATTCTATGTGTATTTTGTATATATTTTTCAAACAAATTTACGTTATTTTATGTATATTTGTTTATATATTCTGACACAAATTTACAATATTTTATGGGTATTTTGTAAATATATTTCAAAAGAAATTTACCTAGTTTTATGTGTATTTTGAATATCTGTTTTCATACAAACTCAAATTATTTTTATGTATTTTTGTATATATTTCAATACAAATTTTAGTTATGTTATGTGTATTTTGTAAATCTATTTTCATTCAAATATATATTATTTTATTGTTATTTTGTTGATTTATATTGATACGAATTTACATTATTTTATATGTACTTTTTATATATATTTTTATACGCATTTACATTATTTAATATGTATTTTGAATATATAATTTTATACAAATTCATGGTATTTTATGTGTATTTGTATATATATTTTCATATAAATTTACATTATTTTATGTGTATTTTGTACATATATTTCATTACAAATTTACCTTATTTTATGTTTATTTTGTATGTGTATTTTGTACATTTATATATATACAAATACACATTCTTTTATTGGTATTTTGTTTATTTATTTTGTTTCGAATTTATATTATTTTATGTGTATTTTGTTAACATTTTTTCATACGTATTTACCTAATTTTATGTGTATTTTGTATATATATTTTTATAGAAATCTACGTTATTTTATGTGTATTCGTATATATATTTTGAAACAAATTTACTTTGTTTTATATGTATTTTTGCATATCTCTTTCAATAGAAGTTTACCTTATTGTATGTGCATTTTGTATATTTATTTCAATACAAATTTAAATATTTTATGTGTATTTTTGTATATATATTTTTATAAGAAATGCACTATTTGATGGGAATTTTGCATCTTTATTTTCATACAAATTTACATTATTTTATTAATATTCGGTGTATTTATTTTGATACGATCTTACATTATTCTATTTGTTTTTTGTATATATTTTTTTTTATACATATTTACATTATTTAATGTATATCTTGCATATATATTTCATACAAATTTATTATCTATTATTTATTTTCATACAAATACACATTCTTTTCATGATATTTTGTTTATTTATTTTGACACGAATTTACATTACTTAATTTGTATTTTATATATATATTTTTATACGTATTTACATAATTTCATGTGTATTTTGTATATATATTTCTATAGAAATCTACGTTATTTTATGTGTATTCGTATATATATTTTGAAACAAATTTACAATGTTTTATTTGTATTTGCGTTTTTTTTCAATACAAATTTACCTTATTGTATGTGTGCATTTTGTATATTAATTTTAATACAAATTGAACTATTCTATGTGTATTTTTGTATATGTATTTTTATAAAAAAATATGCTTTATCTTATGGGTATTTTGCATCTTTGTTTTCATACAAATTTAAATTATTTTATTGATATTCTGTGTACTTATTTTGATACGATTTTACATTATTCTATGTATAACAAAAATAAATACAGAATACACAAAAATAGACATGCAAAATACATATAAACAATGTAAATTTGTTTCACAATATATATACGAATACACAAATTACACATGACATGGGTATTTTGAATCTTAATTTTCATACAAATTTACATTATTTTATTAATATTTTCTGTATTTATTTTGATACGATTTTACATTATTTTATTTGTGTTTTGTATATATTTTTTTGATACATATTTACATTATTTAATGTGTTTTTTGTATATATATTTGATACAAATTTACGTTATTTTAAGTCTATATGTTTATATATTTTCATTCAAATTTACATTATTTTATGTGTATTTTGTATATGTATTTCAATACAAATTTAACTAATTTTATGTTTTTAGTATATTTATTTTCATACAAGTTTAAATTATTTTTGTTTATTTTTGTATATAGTTTTATACAAATTTAGGTTATTTTATGTGTATTTTGTATATCTATTTTCATACAAATACACATTCTTTTCATGATATTTTTTTATTTATTTTGACACGAATTAACATTATTTAATGTGTATTTTGTATATATATATTTTTATACGTATTTACATTATTTCAAGTGTATTTTGTATATATATTTCTATAGAAATCTACGTTATTTTATGTGTATTCGTATATATATTTTGAAACAAATTTACATTGTTTTATGTGTATTTTGCATATTTTTCAATACAAATTTACATTATTGTATGTGCATTTTGTATATTAATTTTAATTCAAATTTGATTAATCTATGTGTATTTTTGTGTATGTATTTTTATAAAAATATGCTTTATTTTATGGGTATTTTGCATCTTTATTTTCATACAAATTTACATTATTTTATTGATATTCTGTGTATTTATTTGGTATGATTTTACATTATTCTATGTGTATTTTGTATATATATTTTATATAAAATGTATTTGTTTTCATTTCATACAAATCTACATTATATTATGTGTTTTTTGTACATGTATTTAAATACAAATTTAACTAGTTATATGTGTATTTTGTATATCTATTTTGTATGTATATTTTCCTTGAAATTTTCTCTATTTTATGAGTATTCGTATATATATTTTGATACAAATTTACATTATTGATGTGTATTTTGCATATCTATTTCAATACAAATTTTTTTTATTGTACGTGCATTTTGTATATTTATTTTAATACAGATTTAATTATTTTATATGTATTTTTGTATATATATTTTTATGCAAATATGCGTTATTATATGGATATTTTGCAGTTTTATTTTCATACAAATTTACAATATTTTATTTATATTCTCTTTATTTATTTTGATACGACTTAACATTATTCTATGTGTATTTTGTATATATTTTTTATACATATTTACATTATTTAAGGTTTATTTTGTATATATATTTTATCCAAATTTACATTAATTTATGTGTATTTGTTTATATATTTTTATACAAATTTACATTATTTTATGTGTATTTTGTATATACATTTTCATAAAAAAATTACGTTATTTTATTGTGTGTATAAGTATATATTTTGATACAAATTTTATACAAATTCATGTTATTTGATGTGTATTTGTATATATATTTTCATACAAATTTATATTATTTTATGTGTATTTTTTCATATATTTTATTACAAATTTACCTTATTTTATGTTTATTTTGTATATTTATTTCATTCAATTTTATATTATTTTATGTGTATATTTGTATTTGTATTTAGGTTATTTTATATGTATTTTGTGTATATATTTTCATCCAAAACTACATTATTATATTGGTATTTTCTTAATTTAATTCGATACGAATTTAGATTATTTCATAGGTATTTTCTATACATATTTTTATACTCATTTACATTATCTAATGTGTGTTTTGTATATATATTTTTATGCAAATTTATTTTATGTTCATTTTTGTACATATATTTTTATAGAAATTTGCGTTATTTTATGTATATAGTTTTATATAAATTAACGTTATTTTATGTGCATTTTGTATATTTATATTTATACAAATACACATTCTTTTATTGCTATATTGTTTATTTATATTTATAGGAATTTACATTATTTTATGTGTATTTTGTATACATTTTTTATACGTATTTACTTAATTTTATGTGTATTTTGTATATGTATTTTTATAGAAATCTACGTTATTTTATGTGTATTCGCATATATATTTTGAAACAAATTTACATTATTTTATATGTATTTTGCATATCTATTTCAATACAAATTTACCTTATTGTATGTGCATTTTGTATATTTATTTTGATACAAATTCAAATATTTTATGTGTATTTTGGTATCAATAATTTTATAAAAAATGCGTTATTTTATAGGTATTTTGCATCTTAATTTTCATACAAATTTACATTATTTTATAAATATTCTGTGTATATATTTTGATACGATTTTACATTATTCTATTTGTGTTTTGTATATATTTTTTTATACATATTTACATTATTTAATGTGTATTTTGATTATATATTTCATACACATTTACGTTATTATATGTGTATTTGTTTATATATTTTCTTTCAAATTTACATTATTTTATGTGTATTTTGTATATGTATTTCAATAGAAATTAACCTAATTTTATGTGTATTTTGTAAATTTCTTTTCATACAAATTTAAATTATTTTTGTGTATTTTTGTATATAGTTTTATACAAATTTAGGTTATTTTATGTACGCATTTACATTATTTAATGTGTGTTTTGTATATATATTTTTTTCCAAAGTTAATTTATTTTACGTTCATTTTTGGACATATATTTTTATAGAAATTAGCGTTATTTTATATGTATTTGTATATGTTTTCTCATACAAATTTACATTATTTTATTGCTATTTTGTTTATTTAGTTTGATACGAATTACATGATTATATGTGTATTTTGTACATATTTTTTATACGTATTTACATTACTTAATGTGTATTTTGTTTATATATTTTTAAACAAATTTACGTTATTATATGTATTTTTATAAATATTTTGATACAAATTTACATTATTTTATGTATTTTGTATATACATTTCAATTCAAATTTAGCTTATTTTATCTGTATTTTGTATATCTATTTTCATACGAATTTAATTACTTCTGTGTATTTTTGTATATAGTTTTATACAAATTTACGTTATTTTATGTGTATTTTGTATATTTATATTTATACAAATACACATTCTTTTATTGGTATTTTGTTTATTTATTTTGATACGAATTTACATTATTTTATGTGTATTTTGTATACATTTTTTTATAAGTATTTTCTTCATTTTTTCGTGTATTTTGTAAATATATTTTTATACAAATCTACGTTATTTTATGTGTATTCGTATATATATTTTGAAACAAATTTACATTGTTTTATATGTATTTTGCATATCTATTTCAATACAGATTTACCTTTTGTATATTTATTTTAATACAAATAATTTTTTTTATGTGTATTTTTGTATATATATTAAAAAAAATGCGTTATTAAATGGGTATTTTGCTTCTTTATTTTCATACAAATTTACATTATTTTATTAATATTCTGTGTATTTATTTTGATACGATTTTACATTATTCTATTTGTGTTTTGTATATATTTTTTTATACAAATTTACGTTATTTTAAGTGTATTTGTTTATGTATTTTCATTCAAATTTACAGTATTTTATGTGTATTTTGTATATGTATTTCAATACAAATTTACCTAATTTTATGTGTATTTTGTATATTTATTTTCATACAAATTTAAATTATTTTTGTGGTTTTTTGTATATAGTTTTATACAAATTTATGTTATCTTATGTGTATTTTGTATATTTATTTTCATACAAATACACATTCTTTTATTGGTATTTTGTTTATTAATTTTGATACGAATTTACATTATTTTATGTGTATTTTGAATACATTTTTTTTATACGTATTTACTTCATTTTCCGTGTATTTTGTATATATATTTTTATACAAATCTACGTTATTTTATGTGTATTCGTATATATATATATATATATATATATATATATATATATATATATATATATATATATATATATATATATATATATATAAATTATATATATATATATATATATATATATATATATATATATATATATATTTTGAAACAAATTTACATTGTTTTATATGTATTTTGCATATCTATTTCAATACAGATTTACCTTATTGTATGTGTATTTTGTATATTTATTTTAATATAAATAAATTTTTTTATGTGTATTTTTATATATATATTTAAAAAAAAATGTGTTATTTTATGGGTATTTTGCCTCTTTATTTTCATACAAATTTACATTATTTTATTAATATTCTGTGTATTTATTTTGATACGATTTTACATTATTCTATTTGTGTTTTGTATATATTTTTTTATACAAATTTACGTTATTTTAAGTGTATTTGTTAATGTATTTTCATTCAAATTTACAGTATTTTATGTATATTTTGTATATGTATTTCAATACAAATTTACCTAATTTTATGTGTATTTTGTATATTTATTTTCATACAAATTTAAATTATTTTTGTGTATTTTTGTATATAGTTTTATACAAATTTATGTTGTCTTATGTGTATTTTGTATATTTATTTTCATACAAATACACATTCTTTTGTTGACATTTTGTTTATTTATTTTGACGCGAATTTACATTATTTAATGTGTATTTTGTATATATAATTTTAAAAGTATTTACATCCTTTCATGTGTATTTTGTATGTTTATAAAAAATGGGTTATTTTATGGGTATTTTGCATCTTTATTTTCATACAAATTTACATTATTTTATTTACATTCTGTGTATTTATTTTAATACGATTTTACATTATTCTATTTGTGTTTTGTATATATATTTTTTATACATATTTACATTATTTAATGAGTATTTTTTATATATATTTTATACAAATTTATGATAATTTAAGTGTATTTGTTTATATATTTTCATTCAAATTTACATTATTTTATGTGTAGTTTGTATATGTATTTCTTTACAAATTTACCTAATTTTATGTGTATTTTGTATATTTATTTTCATACAAATTTAACTTATTTTTGAGTATTTTTATATATAGTTTTATACAAATTTACGTTATTTTATGTGTATTTTGTATATGTATTTTCATACAAATACTCATTCTTTTATTGATATTTTAATTATTTATTTTGACACGAATTTACATTATTTAATGTGTATTTTTATATATATTTTTATACGTATTTACAACATTTCATGTGTATTTTGTGTATATATTTCTATAGAAATCTACGTTATTTTATGTGTATTCGTATATATATTTTGAAACAAATCTACATTATTTTATGTGTATTATGTATATATATTTCATTATAAATTTGCCTTATTTTAAGTTTATTTTTATATCTATTTTCATTCAAATTCAAATCATTTTATGTGTATATATTTATTTGTATTTACGTTATTTTATGTGTATTTTCTATATATATTTTCATTCAAAATTACATTATTTTATCGGTATTTTGTTCATTTATTTCGATACGAATTTAGATTATTTCATGTGTATTTTCTATACATATACATATAGAGTAATTTTCTATGAAAATATATATTCAAAATACATATAAAATTATGTAAATAGGTATAAAAAAATATATATCAAATACACCTAAAAAAAATGTAAATTCGTATCAAAATAAATAAACAAAATACCAATAAAAGAATGTGTATTTGGATAAATATAAATATACTAAATACACATACAAAATAAACATAAAATAAGGTAGATTTGTAATAAAATATATGTACAAAATACACATAAAATAATGTAAATTTATATGAAAATATATACAAATACACATAAAATACCATGAATTTGTATAAAAATATATATTCAAAATAAATATTAAATAATGGAAAAGCGTATAAAAATATATATACAAAATACATATAAAATAATGTAAATTCGTATCAATATAAATCAACAAAACACCAATAAAATAATATATATTTGAATGAAAATAAATTTACAAAATACACATAACATAACTAAAATTTGTATTAAAATATATACAAAAATACATAGAAATAACTTGAGTTTGTATGAAAATAGATATACAAAATACACATAAACTAGGTAAATTTCTTTTGAAATGTTTATACAAAATACCCAAAAAATATTGTAAATTTGTGTCAAAATATATAAACAAATACACATAAAATAACGTAAATTTGTATGAAAAATATATACAAAATACACATAGAATAATGTCAACTCCTATCAAAATGAATGAGCAGAATATCAATAAAATAATGTAAATTTGTATGAAAATAAAGAGACAGAATACCCAAAAAATAAAGAATATGTTTATAAAAATACAGATACAAAAATACATATCGAATAATTAAATTTGTATTAAAATTAATATACAAAATGCGTATATAATAAGGCAAATTGTTTTTGAAAAAATATGCAACATACACGTTTACTCATACAAATTTATATTATTTTATTGGTATTTTGTTTATTTATTTTGATACGAATTACATGATTATATGTGTATTTTGTACATATTTTTTTATACGTATTTACATTATTTAATGTGTATTTAGTTTATGTATTTTCACTAAAATTTACGTTATTATATGTGTATTTGTATAAATATTTTGATACAAATTTACTTTATTTCATGTATTTTGTATATATATTTCAATTCAAATTTAGCTTATTTCGTGTGTATTTTGTATATATTTTCATACAAATTTAATTACTTCTGTGTAATTTTGAATATAGTTTTATATAAATTTACGTTATTTTATGTGTATTTTGTATATTTATATTCATACAAATACACATTCTTTTATTGGTATTTTGTCTATTTATTTTGATACGAATTTACATTATTTTATGATATATATTTTATCCAAATTTACATTATTTTATGTGTATTTGTTTATATATTTTCATACATATTTACATTATTTTATGTGTTTTTTATATATATATTTTTCTACGTATTTAAATTATTTTATGTGTATTTGTATATACATTTTCATAAAAAAATTACGTTATTTTATTGTGTGTGTAAGTATATATTTTGATACAAATTTTATACAAATTCATGTTATTTAATGTGTATTTGTATATATATTTTCATACAAATTTATATTATTTTATGTGTATTTTTTCGTATACAAAATACACATAAAATAATGTAAATTCGTATCAAAATTAATAAACAAAATACCAATAAAAGAATGTGTATTTGTATATATAATATACAAAATACACATAAGATAACGTAAATTTGTATAAAACTATATACAAAATACACAGAAGTAATTAAATTCGTATGAAAATAGATATACAAAATACAGATAAAATAAGCTAAATTTGAATTGAAATGTATATACAAAATACATAAAATAATGTAGATTTGTATCAAAATATTTATAAAAATACCCATAAAATAACGCATTTTTTTATTTATAAAAATATATATACCAAAATACACATCAAAAAATTAAATTTGTATTAAAATAAATATACAAAAAACACATTCAATAAGGTAAATTTGTATTGAAATAGATATGCAAAATACATATAAAACAATGTAAATTTGTTTCAAAATATATATACGAATACACATAAAATAACGTAGATTTCTATAAAAATATATATACAAAATACAATTAAAATGAAGTAAATACGTATAAATAATGTATACAAATACACATAAAATAATGTAAATTCGTATCAAAATAAATATACAAAATACCAATAAAAGAATGTGTATTTGTATAAATATAAATATACATAATACACATAAAATAACGTAAATTTATATAAAACTATATACAAAAATACACAGAAGTATTTTAATTTGTATGAAAATAGATATACAAAATAAGGTAAATTCGTTACAAATTCAATAAACAAAATTCAGATAAAAGAACGTATATTTGTAGAAAAAATAAATATACAAAATACACATTAAATAACGAAAATTTGTATGAAAATATATAAAAAAATAAACAAAAATAATTTCAATTTTTATTACAATAAATATAAAAAATACACATATATTTTGTATATCTATTTTCACACAAATTTAATTACTTTTGTGTATTTTTGCATATAGTTTTACGTTATTTTATTTGTATTTTGTAAATTTATATATATACAATACACTTTCTTTTATTAGTATTTTGTTTATTTATTTCGATACAAGATTACATTATTTTATGTGTATTTTGTATACCTTTTTTTATACGTATTTACTTCATTTTATGTGTATTTTGTATATTTATTTTCATAGAAATCTACGTTATTTTATGTGTATTCGTATATATTTTTAAAAAAATTTACATGGTCTTATATGTATTTTGCATATCTATTTCAATACAAATTTACCTTATTGTATGTGCATTTTGTATATTTATTTTAATACAAATTCAAATATTTTATGTGTGTGTCTTGGTATAAATATTTTTAGAAAAAATGCGTTATTTTATGGGTATTTTGCATCTTAATTTTCATACAAATTTACACTATTTTATTAATATTCTGTGTATTTATTTTGATACGATTTTATATTATTCTATTTGTGTTTTGTATATATTCTTTTATACATATTTACATTATTTAATGTGTATTTTTTATATATATTTTATACAAATTTACGTTATTTTAAGTGTATTTGTTTATATATTTTCATTCAAATTTACATTATTTTATGTGTATTTTGTAAATGTATTTCAATACAAATTTACCTAATTTTATGTGTATTTTGTATATTTATTTTCATACAAATTAAAATTATTTTTGTGTATTTTTGTATATAGTTTTCTACAAATTTTGGTGATTTTATGTGAATATTGTATATCTATTTTCATACAAATATACATTCTTTTATTGATATTTTGTTTATTTACTTTGACGCGAGTTTACATTATTTAATGTGTATATATATATATATATATATATATATATATATATATATATATATATATATATATATATATATATATATATATATATATATATATATATATATATATATATCTATATATATATATATATATATATATATATATATATATATATATATATATATATATATATATATATATATATATATATATATATATATATATATATATTTTTTTTTTTTTTATTCGTGTTTACATCATTTGATGTGTATTTTGTATATATATTTCTATAGAAATCTACGTTGATTTATGAGTATTCGTATATAGATTTTGAAATAAATTTACACTGTTTTATGTGTATTTTGCATATTTTTTCAATACAAATTTACCTTATTGTATATGCATTTTGTATTTTAATTTTAATACAAATTTAATTATGCTAAGTGTATTTTTGTATATGTATTTTTATAAAAATATGCTTTATTTTATGGGTATTTTGCATTTTTATTTTCATACAAATTTACATTATTTTATTTATATTCTGTTTTTTTTTTTAAACAATTTTACATTATTTTATGTGTATTTTGTATATCTATTTTTATACGTATTTACTTAATTTTATGTGTATTTTGTATATATATTTTTATAGAAATCTACGTTATTTTATGTGTATTCGTATATATATTTTGAAACAAATTTACATTGTTTTATATGTATTTTTGCATATCTCTTTCAATACAAATTTACCTTATTGTATGTGTATTTTGTATATTTATTTCAATACAAATTTAAATATTTTATGTGTATTTTGGTATATATATTTTTATAAGAAATGCGCTATTTGATGGGAATGTTGCATCTTTATTTTCATACAAATTTACATTATTTTATTAATATTCGGTGTATTTATTTTGATACGATTTCACATTATTCAATTTTTTTTGTATATATTTTTTTATAAATATTTACATTATTTAATGTGTATCTTGCATCTTTTATCGTAATTTTGTTTATTTATTTTTATACGAATTTACATTATTTTAGGTGTATTTGATATGTATATTTTTATACTTATTTATATCATTTTATTTGTGTTTTGAATATATATTTTCATAGAAATTTACTCTATTTTATGGGTATTCGTATATATATTTTGATACAAATTTACATTATTTATGTTTATTTTGCATATCTATTTCAATACAAATTTACCATATTGTATGTGTATTTTGTATATTTATTTTAATACAAATTTAATTATTTTATGTGTATTTTGTAAAATATGCGTTATTATTTGGGTATTTTGCATCTTTATTTTCATACAAATTTACATTATTTTATTCATATTCTGTTTATTTATTTTGATACGATTTTACATTATTCTATGTGTATTTTGTATATATATTTTTATACACATTTACATTATTTAATGTATATTTTGTATATATATTTTATATAAATTTACGCTATTTTATGTGTATTTGTTTATATATTTTCATACAAATTTACAATATTTTATGTGTAATTTGTATATGTATTTCAATACAGATTTGCCTAATTTTATGTGTATTTTGCATATCTATTTTCAAACAAATTTAAATTATTTTTATGTATTTTTTATATTTTTATACAAATTTTAGTTATTTTATTTGTATTTTGTATTTATATTTTCCTACAAATATACATTCTTTTAGTGGAGTTTTGTTAATTTATTTTCATAAGAATTTACATAATTTTATGTGTATTTTGTATATATATTTTTCTACGTATTTACATTATTTTATGTGTATTTTTTATATACATTTTCATAAAAATTTACGTTATTTTATTGTGTGTATTCGTATATGATTTGATACAAATTTACATTATTTTATGTTTATTTTGCATATCTATTTCAATATAGATTTACCTTATTGTATGTGTATTTTGTATATTTATTTTAATACAAATTTAATTATATTATGTATACTTTGTATACATTTTCTTATACGTATTTACTTCATTTAATGTGTATTTTGTATATATATTTTTATAGTAATCTACATTATTTTATGTGTATTGGTATATATATTTTGTAGCAAATTTACATTGTTTTATATGTATTTAGCATATCTATTTCAATATAAATCTACCTTATTGTATGTGCATTTTGTATATTTATTGTAATACAAATTTTAAAATTTTATTATTTTGGTATATATATTTTTATAAAAACAGTTTTATATAAATTTAAAATATTTTATGTGTATTTTGTATATCTATTTTCATACAAATACACATTTTTTATTGATATTTTGTTTATTTATTTTGACGCGAATTCACATTATTTAATGTGTATTGTGTATATATTTTTATACGTATTTACGTCATTTCATGTGTATTTTGTATATATATTTCTATAAAAATATATGCTATTTTATGTGTATTCGTATATATATTTTGAAACAAATATACATTGCTTTATGTGCATTTTGCATATTTTTTCAATATAATTTTACCTTATTGTACGTGCATTTTGTATATTAATTTTAATACAAATTTAATTATTCTATGTGTATTTTTGTATATGTATTTTCATAAAAAAAATGCTTTATTTTATGGGTATTTTGCATCTTTATTTTCATACAAATTTACATTATTTTATTGATATTCTGTGTATTTATTTTGATACGATTTTTCATTATTCTATGTATATTTTGTATATATTTCATACAAATGAACGTTATTTTATGTGAATTTGTTTTCATTTCATACAAATTTACATTATTTTATGTGTATTTTGTACATGTATTTAAATACAAATTTAACTAATTATATGTGTATTATGTATATCTATTTTCATAGAAATTGAAATTAATTTTGTGTATTTTAGTAAATATTTATAATCAAATTTTCGTAATTTTATGTGAATTTTGTATATTTATTTTCCTACAAATATACGTTCTTTTATCGGAATTTTGTTTATTTATTTTGATACGAGTTTTCATTATTTTAGGTGTATTTGATATATATATTTTTATACTTATTTACATAATTTTATATGTCTTTTGAATATATATTTTCATAGAAATTTACTCTATTTTATGTGTATTCGTATATATATTTTGATACAAATTTACATTATTTATGTGTATTTCGCATATCTATTACAATACAAATTTTCTTTATTGTATGTGCCTCTTGTATATTTATTTTGATGCAAATTTAATTATTTTATGTGTATTTTTGTATATATATTTTTACTTAAAATAACGTAAATTTGAATAAAAAAATATATACAAAACACAAATAGAATAATGTAAAATCGTATCAAAATAAATACACAGAATATTAATAAAATAATGTAAATTTGTATGAAAATAAAGATGCAAAATACCCATAAAATAACGCTTTTTTTTTTTTAGAAATATATTTATACAAAAATACACATAAAAAAATTAATTTGTATTAAAATAAATATACAAAATACACATACAATAAGGTAAATCTGTATTGAAATAGATATGCAAAATACACATCAATAATGTAAATTTGTATCAAAATATATATATACGAATACTCATAAAATAGAGTAAATTTCTATGAAAATAAAATATTGTAAGTTTGTATGAAAATAAAGATGCAAAATTCCCATAAAATAGCGCATTTCTTATAAATATATATATATATATATATATATATATATATATATATATATATATATATATATATATATATATATATATATATATATATATATATATATATATATATATATATATATACCAAAATACACATAAAATATTTAAATTTGTATTGAAATAAATATACAAAATGCACATACAATAAGGTAAATTTATATTGAATTTTCATTTTTTTAGGTGTATTTGATATATATATTTTTATACTTATTTACATAATTTTATATGTATTTTCAATATATATTTTCATAGAAATTTACTCTATATGTATATGTATAGAAAATACACATGAAATAATCTAAATTCGTATCGAAAAAAATGAACAAAATACCGATAAAATAATGTAATTTTGAATGAAAATATATATAGAAAATACACATAAAAGAACGTATATACAAATAAATATATACACATAAAAGAATTTGAATTTGAATGAAAATAGATATAAAAATAAACATAAAATAAGGCAAATTTGTAATGAAATATATATACAAAATACACATAAAATAATGAAGATTTGTTTCAAAATATATATACGAATACAATTAAAATAACGTAGATAGCTATAGAAATATATATACAAATACACATGAAATGATGTAAATACGTATCAAAATATATATACAAAATACACATTAAATAATGTAAACTCGTGACAAAATAAATAAGAATATCAATAAGAGAATGTGTATTTGTATGAAAATACATGTATAAAATACACATAAAATAACGTAAATTTGTATAAAACTATATATAAAAATACACAAAAATAAATTAAATTTGTATGAAAATAAATATACAAAATACACATAAAATTAGGTAAGTTTGTATTGAAATACATATACAAAATACACATAAAATAATGTAAATTTGAATGAAAATATATAAACAAATACACTTAAATTAACGTAAATTTGTATAAAATATATATACAAAATACTTATTAAATAATGTAAATATGTATAAAAAATATATATACAAAACACAAATAGAATAATGTAAAATCGTATCAAAAAAAATACACAGAATGTTAATAAAATAATGTAAATTTGTATGAAAATAAAGATGCAATATACCCATAAAATAACGCTTTTTTTTATAAAAATATATTTACAAAAATACACATAAAAAATTAATTTGTATTAAAATAAATATACAAAATACACATATAATAATGTAAATCTGTATTGAAATAGATATGCAAAATACATATAAAACAATGTAAATTTGTTTCAAAATATATATACGAATACACATAAAATAACGTAGATTTCTATAAAAATATATATACAAATAAATAAATGAATAAATGAAGTAAATACGTATAAAAAAATGTATACAAATTACACATAAAATAATGTAAATTCGTATCAAAATAAATAAACAAAATACCAAAAAAAGAATGTGTATTTGTATAAATATAAATATACAAAATACACATAAAATAACGTAAATTTGTATAAAACTATATACAAAAATACACAAAAGTAATTAAATTCGTATGAAAATAGATATACAAAATACAGATAAAATAAGCTAAATTTGAATTGAAATATATATACAAAATACATGAAATAAAGTAAATTTGTATCAAAATATTTATACAAATACACATATAATAAATTTGTTTCAAAATATATATACGAATACACATAAAATAACGTAGATTTGTATAAAAATATATATACAAAATACACATACAAATGAAGTAAATACGTATAAAAAAAATGTATACAAATTACACATAAAATAATGTAAATTCGTATCAAAATAAATAAACAAAATACCAAAAAAAGGATGTGTATTTGTATAAATATAAATATACAATATACACATAAAATAACGTAAATTTGTATAAAACTATATACAAAAATACACAAAAGTAATTAAATTTGTATGAAAATAGATATACAAAATACACACAAAATAAGCTAAATTTGAATTGAAATATATACATACAAAATACATAAAATAAAGTAAATTTGTATCAAAATATTTATACAAATACACGTATATTAAGGTAAATTTGTATGAAAATATAAAAACAAAATACACATTAAATAATGTAAATACGTATAAAAAATATGTACAAAATACACATATAATCATGTAATTCGTATCAAAATAAATAGACAAAATACCAATGAAATAATATAAATTTTTATTAAAAAACATATACAAATACACAAATAATCAAGTCATTCGTATCAAAATAAATAAACAAAAAACTAATTAAATAAAGTAAATTTGTATGAGAAAACATATAAAAAATACACATAAAATATCGTTTTAAGTTTCTATAAAAATATATGTACAAAAATGCACATAAAATTAGTTTGCATAAAAAATATATACAAAACACACATTAGATAATGTAAATGAGTATAAAACTATGTATACAAAATACCTATGAAATAATCTAAATTCGTATCGAGTTAAATTAAGAAAATAACAATAAAATAATGTAATTTTGGATGAAAATATATATAGAAAACACACATAAAATAACCTAAATACAAATACAAATATACACATTAAATAATTTAAAATTGAATGAAATAAATATATAAAATAAACATAAAAAATAAGGTAAATTTTAATAAAATATATAAGAATACACATAAAATAATATAAATTTATATGAAAATATATATACAAATACACATAAAATAACATGAATTTGTATAAAATTTGTTTCAAAATATATACGAATACACACAATAAAATAACGTAAATTTTTATGAAAATGTATATATAAATACACATAAAATAATTTAAATACGTAGAAAATATATATACAAAATACACATAAAATAATGTAAATTGTAAAAATTAAATAAACAAAATTCCAATAAAAGAATGTATATTTGTAGGAAAATATATATACAAAAAACTAATAAAATAACTAAAATTTGTATAAAAATATATACAAAAATACACAAAAATAATTTAAATTTGTTTGAAAATAGATATGCAAAATACACATAAAGTTAGGCAAATTTGTATTGAAATACATATCCAAAACTCACATAAAAGAATGTAAATTTGTATGAAAATATATAAACAAATACATAGAAAATAACGTAAATTTGATAAATATGTATACAAAATATACATTAAATATTTTAAATATGTTTAAAAATATATTATATTATATATTTTTTTATTGATATTTGCGTTATTTATGTGTATTTTGTATATGTTTTCTCATAGAAATTTACATTATTTTATTGGTATTTTGTCTATTTATTTTGATACGAATTACATGATTATTTGTGTATTTTGTACATTTTTTTATACGTATTTACATTATTTAATGTGTATTTTGTTTATATATTTTTATACAAATTTACGTTATTATATGTGTATTTGTATAAGTATTTTGATACAAATTTACATTATTTTATGTATTTTGTATATATATTTCAAATCAAATTTAGCTTATTTTATGAGTATTTTGTATATCTATTTATTTTAATACAAAATCAAATATTTTATGTTTTTTCGTATATATATTTTTATAAGAAATGCATTATTTTATGGGTATTTTGCATCTTAATTTTCATTCAAATTTACATTATTTTATTAATATTTTCTGTATTTATTTTGATACGATTTTACATTATTTTATTTGTGTTTTGTATATATTTTTTATACATATTTACATTATTTAATGTGTTTTTTGTATATATATTTGATACAAATTTACGTTATTTTAAGTCTATATGTTTATATATTTTCATTCATATTTACATTATTTTATGTGTATTTTGTATATGTATTTCAATACAAATTTACCTAATTTTATATGTTTTTTGTATATTTATTTTCATACAAGTTTAAATTATTTCTGTGTATTTTTGTATATAGTTTTATACAAATTTAGGTTATTTTATGTGTATTTTGTATATCTATTTTCATACAAATACACATTCTTTTCATGATATTTTGTTTATTTATTTTGACACGAATTAACATTATTTAATGTGTATTTTGTATATATATTTTTATACGTATTTACATTATTTCAAGTGTATTTTGTATATATATTTCTATAGAAATCTGCGTTATTTTATGTGTATTCGTATATATATTTTGAAACAAATTTACATTGTTTTATGTATATTTTGCATATTTTTTTAATACAAATTTACTTTATTTTATGTCCATTTTGTATATTAATTTTAATACAAATTTGATTAATCTATGTGTATTTCTGTATATGTATTTTTATAAAAATATGCTTTATTTTATGGGTATTTTGCATCTTTATTTTCATACAAATTTACATTATTTTATTGATATTCTGTGTATTTATTTTGATATGATTTTACATTATTCTATGTGTATTTTGTATATATATTTTATATAAAATGTATTTGTTTTCATTTCATACAAATCTACATTATTTTATGTGTTTTTTGTACATGTATTTAAATACATATTTAACTAGTTATATGTGTATTTTGTATATCTATTTTGTATGTATATTTTCATAGAAATTTACTCTATTTTATGAGTATTCGTATATATATTTTGATACAAATTTACATTATTAATGTGTATTTTGCATATCTATTTCAATACAAATTTACTTTATTGTACGTGCATTTTGTATATTTATTTTAATACAAATTTAATTATTTTATATGTATTTTTGTATATATATTTTTATGCAAATATGCGTTATTATATGGATATTTTGCATCTTTATTTTCATACAAATTTACATTATTTTATTGATATTCTCTTTATTTATTTTGATACAATTTAACATTATTCTATGTGTTTTTTGTATATATTTTTTTATATATATATTTACATTATTTAATGTTAATTTTGTATATATTTTTTATCCAAATTTACATTATTTTAAGTGTATTTGTTTATATATTTTCATACATATTTACACTATTTTATGTGTTTTTTGTATATATATTTTTCTACGTATTTAAATTATTTTATGTGTATTTTGTATATACATTTTCATAAAAAAATTACGTTATTTTATTGTGTGTATAAGTATATATTTTGATACAAATTTTATACAAATTCATGTTATTTAATGTGTATTTGTATATATATTTTCATACAAATTTATATTATTTTATGTGTATTTTTTCATATATTTCATTACAAATTTACCTTATTTTATGTTTATTTTGTATATTTATTTCATTCAATTTTAAATTATTTTATGTGTATATTTGTATTTGTATTTAGGTTATTTTATGTGTATTTTGTATACATATTTTCATCCAAAATTACATTATTGTATTGGTATTTCTTAATTTAATTCGATACGAATTTAGATTATTTCATAGGTATTTTGTATACATATTTTTATATTCATTTATATTATCTAATGTGTGTTTTGTATATATATTTTTATACAAATTTATCTAATGTTCATTTTTGTACATATATTTTTATAGAAATTTGCGTTATTTTATGTATATAGTTTTATATAAATTTACGTTATTTTATGTGCATTTTGTATATTTATACAAATACACGTTCTTTTATTGATATATTGTTTATTAACATTTATACGAATTTACATTATTTTATGTGTATTTTGTATACATTTTTTTATACGTATTTACTTAATTTTATATGTATTTTGTTTATGTATTTTTCTAGAAATCTACGTTATTTTATGTGTATTCGTATATATATTTTGAAACAAATTTACATTATTTTATATGTATTTTCCATATCTATTTCAATACAAATTTACCTTATTGTATGTGCATTTTGTATATTTATTTTAATAAAAGTTCAAATATTTTATGTGTATTTTGGTATCAATAATTTTATAAAAAAATGCATTATTTTATAGGTATTTTGCATCTTAATTTTCATTTTATATGTACTTTGTATATATATTTTTATACGCTCTTACATTATTTAATATTTATTTTGAATATAATTTTTTATACAAATTCATGATATTTTATGTGTATTTGTATATATATTTTCATATAAATTTACATTATTGTATGTGTATTTTGTACATATATTTTATTACAAATCTACCTTATTTTATGTTTATTTTGTATGTGTATTTTGTATATTTATAATTATCCAAGTACACATTCTTTTATTGGTATTTTGTTTATTTCTTTTAATTCGAATTTACATTATTTGATGTGTATTTTGAATACATTTTTTTTATACGTATTTACTTAATTTTATGTGTATTTTGTATATATATTTTTGTAGAAATCTACGTTTTTTTATTTGTATTCGTATATATATTTTGAAACAAATTTACATTGTTTTATATGTATTTTTGCATATCTCTTTCAATACAAATTTACCTTATTGTATATGCATTTTGTATATTTATTTCAATACAAATTTAAAAATTTTATGTGTATTTTGGTATATATATTTTTATAAGAAATGCGCTATTTTATGGGAATTTTGCATCTTTATTTTCATACAAATTTACAACATTTTATTACTATTCGGTGTATTTATTTTGATACGATTTTACATTATTCTATTTGTTTTTTGTATATACTTTTTTATACATATTTACATTATTTAATGTGTATCTTGCATATATATTTTATACAAATTTATTATCTATTATATATTTTCATACAAATACACATTCTTTTCATGACATTTTGTTTATTTATTTTGACTCGAATTTACATTATTTGATATGTATTTTGTATATATATTTTTATACGTATTTACATAATTTCCTATATATTTTGTATATATATTTAATAGATATTCAAAATACACATAAAATAACCTAAATTTGTATCAAACTATATACAAAAATACACAAAAATATTTTAAATTTGTATGAAAATAAATATACAAAATACACATAAAATTAGGTCAATTTGTATGGAAATACATATACAAAATACACATAAAGTAATGTAAATTTGATTGAAAATACATAAACAAATACACTTAAAATAACGTAAATTTGGATAAAAAAATATATACAAAACACAAATAGAATAATGTAAAATCGTATCAAAATAAATACACAGAATATTAATAAAATAATGTTAATTTGTATGAAAATAAAGAGGCAAAATACCCATAAAATAAAGCCATTAAATAATGTAAACTCGCGTCAAAATAAATAAACAAAATATCAATAAAAGAATGTGTATTTGTATAAAACTAGATATCGAAAATACACATAAAATAACTTAAATTTGTATAAAACTATATACAAAAAAACACAAAAATAATTTAAATTTGTATAAAATAAATATACAAAATACACATAAAATTAGGTAAATTTGTATTGAAATACATATACAAAATACATTTAAAATAATGTAAATTTGAATGAAATTATATAAAGAAATACACTTAAAATAACGTAAATTTGTATAAAATATATATAAGAAATACACATTAAATTATGAAAAAATGTATAAAAAAATATATACAAAACACAAATAGTATAATATAAAATCGTATCAAAATATATACACAGAATATTAATAAAATAATGTAAATTTATATGAAAACTAAGATGCAAAATACCTATAAAATAACGCATTTTTTTAAAATTATATATACTAAAATACACAAAATATTTGAATTTGTATTAAAATAAATATACAAAATGCACATACAATAAGGTAAATTTGTATTGAAATAGATATGCAAAATACATATAAAACAATGTAAATTTGTCTCAAAATATATATATACGAATACTCATATAATAACGTAGATTTCTATAAAAATATATATACTAGATACACATAAAATTAAGTAAATACGAATAGAAAAAGTACACAAAATACACATAAAATAATGTGAATTCGTATAAATATAAATAAACAAAATACCAATAAAAGAATGTGTATTTGTATAAATATAAATATACAAAATGCACATAAAATAACGTAAATTTGTATAAAACTATATACAAAATACACAGAAGTAATTAAATTTGTATGAAAATAGATATACAAAATACACACAAAATAAGCTAAATTTGAATTAAAATATATATACAAAATACATAAAATAAAGTAAATTTGTTTCAAAATATTTTTAACAAATACACATATAATAACGTAAATTTGTATAAAAATATATAAACAAAATACACATTGAGAAATGTAAATACGTATACAAAATATATGTACAAAATACACAAATAATCATGTCACTCGTATCAAAATAAATAAACAAAAAACTAATTAAATAATGTCAATTTGTATGAGAAAACATATACAAAATACACATAAAATAACGCAAATTTCTATAAAAATATATGTACAAAAATGCACATAAAATTAATTTGCATAAAAAATATATATACAAAACACACATTAGATAATGAAAATGAGTATAAAAATATGTATACAAAATACCTATAAAATAATCTAAATTCGTATCGAGTTAAATTAAGAAAATAACAATAAATTAATGTAATTTTGGATGAAAATATATATAGAAAACACACATAAAATAACCTAAATACAAATACAAATAAACACATTAAATAATTTAAAATTGAATGAAATAAATATACAAAATAAACATAAAATAAGGTAAATTTGTAATAAAATATATGTAAAAATACACATAAAATAATATAAATTTGTATGAAAATATATATACAAATACACATAAAATAACATGAATTTGTATAAAATTTGTTTCAAAATATATACGAATACACACAATAAAATAACGTAAATTTTTATGAAAATGTATATATAAAATACACATAAAATAATTTAAATACGTAGAAAAATATATATACAAAATACATAAAATAATGTAAACTCGTAAGAAAATAAATACACAAAATTCAAATAAAAGAATTTATATTTTTAGGAAAATATATTTACAAAAAACAAATAAATAACTAAAATTTGTATTAAAATATATACAAAAATACACAAAAATAATTTTAATTTGTTTGAAATTATATATGCAAAATACACATAAAGTTAGGCATATTTGTATTTAAATACATATTCAAAACTCACAAAAAATAATGTAAATATATATAAATATATATATATATATATATATATATATATATATATATATATATATATATATATATATATATATATATATATATATATATATATATATATATATATATATATATATATATATATATATATATATATATATATATATATATACAAATTATACATTAAATATTTTAAATATGTATAAAAATATATTATATTATATATATTTTTATTGACATTTGCGTTATTTATGAGTATTTTGTATATGTTTTCTCATAGAAATTTACATTATTTTATTGGTATTTTGTCTATTTATTTTGATACGAATTACATGATTGTTTGTGTATTTTGTACATTTTTTTTATACGTATTTACATTATTTAATGTGTATTTTGTTTATATATTTTTTTACAAATTTACGTTATTATATGTGTATTTTTATAAGTATTTTGAAAAAAATTTACTTTATTTTATGTATTTTTTATATATATTTCAATTCAAATTTAGCTTATTTTATGTGTATTTTGTATATCTATTTTAATACAAATTTAATTACTTTTATGTATTTTTGTACATAGATTTATATAAATTTACGTTATTTTATGTGTATTTTGTATATTTATATTTATACAAACACACATTCTTTTATTAGTATTTTGTTTATTTATTTTGATACGAGTTTACATTATTTTATGTGTATTTTGTATACATTTTTTTATACGTATTTACTTAATTATATGTGTATTTTGTATATATATTTTTATAGAAATCTACGTTATTTTAGGTGTATTCCTTTATATATTTTGAAACAAATTTACATTGTTTTATATGTATTTTGCGTATCTATTTCAATACAAATTTACCTTATTGTATGTGCATTTTGTATACTTATTTTAATACAAAATCAGATATTTTATGTGTTTTCGTATATATTTTTTTTATAAAAAAAGCGTTTTTTTATGGGTATTTTGCATCTTAATTTTCATACAAATTTACATTATTTTATTAATATTTACATTATTCTATTTGTGTTTTGTAAATATGTATAAAAAATATATATAGAAAACACAAATAGAATAATGTAAAATCGTATCATAATAAATACATAGAATGTAAATAAAATAATGTAAATTTGTATGAAAATAAAGATGCAAAATACCCATAAAATAACGCATTTTTATAAATATACAAAATACACATGAAAGGATGTAAATACGTATAAATATATATATACCCAAAATACACATTAAATAATGTAAATTCCTGTCAAAATAAATAAACAAAATATCAATAAAAGAATGTGTATTTGTATGAAAATATATATACAAAATACACATAAAATAGTTTAAATACGTAGAAAAATATATATACAAAATACACATAAAATAATGTAAATTCGTAAAAAATTAAATACTCAAAATTCCAATAAGAGAATGTATATTTAGGAAAATATATATAAAAAACAAATAAAATAACTAAAATTTGTATAAAATATATAAATATACAAAAATAATTTAAATTTGTTTGAAAATAGATATGCAAAATACACATAAAGTTAGGCAAATTTGTATTGAAATACATATACAAAACTCACATAAAATAATGTAAATTTGTATGAAAATATATAAACAAATACATATAAAATCACGTAAATTTGGATAAAATATATATATACAAAATATACATTAAATATTTTAAATATGTATAAAAATATATTATATTATATATTTTTATTGATATTTGCGTTATTTTGTATATGTTTTCTCATAGAAATTTACATTATTTTATTGGTATTTTGTCTATTAATTTTGATACGAATTACATGATTATTTGTGTATTTTGTACATTTTTTTATACGTATTTACATTATTTAATGTGTATTTTGTTTATATATTTTTATACAAATTTAAGTTATTATATGTGTATTTGTATAGGTATTTTGATACATATTTACATTATTTTATGTATTTTGTATATATATTTCAATTCAAATTTAGCTTATTTTATGTGTATTTTGTATATCTATTTATTTTAATACAAAATCAAATATTTTATGTTTTTTCGTATTTATATTTTTATAAAAAATGCGTTCTTTTATGGGTATTTTGCATCTTAATTTTCATACATATTTACATTATTTTATTAATATTTTCTGTATTTATTTTGATACGATTTTACATTATTTTATTTGTGTTTTGTATATATTTTGCTATACATATTTACATTATTTAATGTTTTTTTTGTATATATATTTGATACAAATTTACGTTCTTTTAAGTCTATATGTTTATATATTTTCATTCAAATTTACATTATTTTATGTGTATTTTGTATATGTATTTCAATACAAATTTACCTATTTTTATATGTTTTTTGTATATTTATTTTCATACAAGTTTAAATTATTTTTGTGTATTTTTGTATATAGTTTTATACAAATTTAGGTTATTTTATGTGTATTTTGTATATCTATTTTCATACAAATACACATTCTTTTCATGATATTTTGTTTATTTATTTTGACACGAATTAACATTATTTAATGTGTATTTTGTATATATATTTTTATACGTATTTACATTATTTCAAGTGTATTTTGTATATATATTTCTATAGAAATCTGCGTTATTTTATGTGTATTCGTATATATATTTTGAAACAAATTTACATTATTTTATGTGTATTTTGCATATTTTTTCAATACAAATTTACCTTATTGTATGTGCATTTTGTATATTAATTTTAATACAAATTTGATTAATCTATGTGTATTTTTGTATATGTATTTTTATAAAAATATGCTTTATTTTATGGGTATTTTGCATCTTTATTTTCATACAAATTTACATTATTTTATTGATATTCTGTGTATTTATTTTGATATGATTTTACATTATTCTATGTGTATTTTGTATATATATTTTATATAAAATGTATTTGTTTTCATATCATACAAATCTACATTATTTTATGTGTTTTTTGTACATGTATTTAAATACAAATTTAACTAGTTATATGTGTATTTTGTATATCTATTTTGTATGTATATTTTCATAGAAATTTACTCTATTTTATGAGTATTCGTATATATATTTTGATACAAATTTACATTATTGATGTGTATTTTGCATATCTATTTCAATACAAATTTACTTTATTGTACGTGCATTTTGTATATTTATTTTAATACAAACTTAACTATTTTATATGTATTTTTGTATATATATTTTTATGCAAATATGCGTTATTATATGGATATTTTGCATCTTTATTTTCATATAAATTTACATTATTTTATTGATATTCTCTTTATTTATTTTGATACGATTTAACATTATTCTATGTGTATTTTGTATATTTTTTTTATACATATTTACATTATTTAATGTTCATTTTGTATATATATTTTATCCAAATTTATATTATTTTATGTGTATTTGTTTATATATTTTCATACAAATTTACATTATTTTATGTGTTTTTTGTATATATATTTTTCTACATATTTAAATTATTTTGTGTAATTTGTATCTACATTTTCATAAAAAAATTACGTTATTTTATTGTGTGTATAAGTATATATTTTGATACAAATTTTATACAAATTCATGTTATTTAATGTGTATTTGCATATATATTTTCATACAAATTTATATTATTTTATGTTTATTTTTTCATATATTTCATTATAAATTTACCTTATTTTATGTTTATTTTGTATATTTATTTCATTCAATTTTAAATTATTTGATGTGTATACTTGTATTTGTATTTAGGTTATTTTATGTGTATTTTGTATATATATTTTCATCCAAAATTACATTATTTTATTGGTATTTCTTAATTTAATTCGATACGAATTTAGATTATTTCATAGGTATTTTGTATACATATTTTTATACTCATTTACATTATCTAAAGTGTGTTTTGTATATATATTTTTATGCAAATTTATTTTATGTTCATTTTTGAACATATATTTTTATAGAAATTTGCGTTATTTTATGTATATAGTTTTATATAAATCTACGTTATTTTATGTGCATTTTGTATATTTATATTTATACAAATACACATTCTTTTATTGGTATATTGTTTATTTACATTTATACGAATTTACATTATTTTATGTGTATTTTGTATACATTTTTTTATACGTATTTACTTAATATTATGTGTATTTTGTATATGTATTTTTATAGAAATCTACGTTATTTTATGTGTATTCGTATATATATTTTGAAACAAATTTACATTATTTTATATGTTTTTTGCATATCTATTTCAATACAAATTTACCTTATTGTATGTGCATTTTGTATATTTATTTTAATACAAGTTCAAATATTTTATGTTTATTTTGGTATCAATAATTTTATAAAAAAGTGCGTTATTTTATAGGTATTTTGCATCTTAATTTTCATTTTATATGTACTTTGTATATATATTTTTATACGCTCTTACATTATTTAATATTTATTTTGAATATATATTTTATACAAATTCATGGTATTTTATGTGCATTTGTATATATATTTTCATATAAATTTACATTATTGTATGTGTACATATATTTTATTACAAATCTACCTTATTTTATGTTTATTTTGTATGTGTATTTTGTATATTTATATTTATCCAAATACACATTCTTTTATTGGTATTTTGTTTATCTATTTTAATTCGAATTTACATTATTTTATGTGTATTTTGAATAAATTTTTTTATACGTATTTACTTAATTTTATGTGTATTTTGTATATATATTTTTATAGAAATCTACGTTTTTTTATTTGTATTCGTATATATATTTTGAAACAAATTTACATTGTTTTATATGTATTTTTGCATATCTCTTTCAATACAAATTTATCTTATTGTATATGCATTTTGTATATTTATTTCAATACAAATTTAAAAATTTATGTGTATTTTGGTATATATATATTTATAAGAAATGCGCTATTTTATGGGAATTTTGCATCTTTATTTTCATACAAATTTACATTATTTTATTAATATTCTGTGTATTTATTTTGATACGATTTTACATTATTCTATTTGTTTTTTGTATATACTTTTTTATACATATTTACATTATTTAATGTGTATCTTGCATATATATTTTATACAAATTTATTATCTATTATCTATTTTCATACAAATACACATTCTTTTCATGATATTTTGTTTATTTATTTTGACACGAATTTACATTATTTGATATGTATTTTGTATATATATTTTTATACGTATTTACATAATTTCATATGTATTTTGTAAATATATTTAATAGATATTCAAAATACATAAAATAACCTAAATTTGTATCAAACTATATACAAAAATACAAAAAATATTTTAAATTTGTATGAAAATAAATATACAAAATACACATAAATTAGGTAAATTTGTATGGAAATACATATACAAAATACACATAAAATAATGTAAATTTGAATGAAAATACATAAACAAATACACTTAAAATAACGTAAATTTGTATAAAAAAATGTATACAAAACACAAATAGAATAATGTAAAATCGTATCAAAATAAATACACAGAATATTAATAAAATAATGTAAATTTGTATGAAAATAAAGAGGCAAAATACCCATAAAATAACGCATTTTTTTTATTTATAAAAATATATATACCAAAATACACATAAAAAAATTAGATTTGAATTAAAATAAATATATAAAAAACACATACAATAAGGTAAATTTGTATTGAAATAGATACGCAAAATACATATAAAGCAATGTAAATTTGTTTCAAAATATGTATACGAATACACATAAAATAACGTAGATTTCTATAAATATATATATACAAAATACACATAAAATGAAGTAAATACGTATAAAAAATGTATACAAAATACACATAAAATAATGTAAATTCGTATCAAAATAAATAAACAAAATACCAATAAAAGAATGTGTATTTGTATAAATATAAATATACAAAATACACATAAAATAACGTAAATGTGTATTTTTCTATTTGTATTTTTATAAAAATATGCTTTATTTTATGGGTATTTTGCATCTTTATTTTCATACAAATTTACGTTATTTTATTGATATTCTGCTCATTCATTTTGATACGATTTGACATTATTCTATGTGTATTTTGTATATATTTTTCATACAAATTTACGTTATTTTATGTGTATTTGTTTATATATTTTGACACAAATTTACAATATTTTATGGGTATTTTGTATATATATTTCAAAGAAATTTACCTAGTTTTATGTGTATTTTGAATATCTATTTTCATTCAAACTCAAATTATTTTTATGTATTTTTGTATATATTTCAATGCAAATTTTAGTTAGGTTATGTGTATTTTGTAAATCTATTTTCATTTAAATATATATTATTTTATTGGTATTTTGTTGATTTATATTGATACGAATTTACATTATTTTATATGTACTTTGTATATATTTTTATACGCATTTACATTATTTAATATTTATTTTGAGTATATAATTTTATACAAATTCATGGTATTTTATGTGTATTTGTATATATATTTTCATATAAATTTACATTATTTTATGTGTATTTTGTACTTATATTTCATTTAATATTTACAAAAAATTCTAATTAAATAATGTAAATATGAATAAAAAAATATATACAAAACACAAATAGAATAATGTAAAATCGTATTAAAATAAATACACAGAATGTAAATAAAATAATGTAAATTTGTATGAAAATAAAGATGCAAAATACCCATAAAATAACGCATTTTTTATAAATATACAAAATACACATGAAAGGATGTAAATACGTATAAAAATATATATACAAAATACACATTAAATAATGTAAATTCGCGTCAAAATAAATAAACAAAATGTCAATAAAAGAATGTGTATTTGTATGAAAATAAATATAAAAAATACACATAAGATAACATAAATTTGTATAAAACTATATACAAAAATACACAAAAATAATTTAAATTTGTATGAAAATAAATATACAAAATACACATAAAATACTGTAAATTTGAATGAAAATACATAAACAAATACATTTAAAATAACGTAAATTTGTATAAAAAAATATATACAAAACACAAATAGAATAATGTAAAATCGTATCAAAATAAATACACAGAATATTAAAAAAATAATGTAAATTTGTATGAAAATAAAGAAGCAAAATACCCATAAAATATATATACAAAAATACACCAAAAATTTTAATTTGGATTTAAATATATATACAAAATACACATACAATAATGTAAATCTGTATTGAAATAGATATGCAAAATACATATAAAACAATGTAAATTTGTTTCAAAATATATATACGTATTCACATATATAACGTAGATTTGTATAAAATATATATACAAAATACACGTAAAATGAAGTAAATACGTATAAAAAAATGTATACAAAATACACATAAAATAATGTAAATTCGTATCAAAATAAATAAACAAAATACCAATAAAAGAATGTGTATTTGTATAAATATAAATATACAAAATACACATAAAATAACGTAAATTTGTATAAAACTATATACAAAAATACAGAGAAGTAATTAAATTCGTATGAAAATAGATATACAAAATACAGATAAAATAAGCTAAATTTGAATTGAAATGTATATTCAAAATACATAAAATAATGTAAATTTGTATCAAAATATTTATAAAATACATATAATAACGTAAATTTGTTTAAAAATATATAAACAAAATATACATTGTTATGTAAATACGTATAAAAAATATGTACAAAATACACATATAATCATATAATTCGTATCAAACTAAATAAACAAAATAGCAATATAATGTAAATTTGTATGTGAAAACATATACATTTTAAATATCGCTAATTTCTAGAAATATATATGTCCTAAAATGAACGTAATATAATTTTTCTTTGGATAAATATATATATACAAAACACACATTAAATAATGTAAATGCGTACATAAAATAACCTAAATTTGTATAAAACTATATACAAAATACACAAAATAATTTAAATTTGTATGAAAAGAAATATACAAAATACACATAAAATTAGGTTAATTTCTATTGAAATATATATACAAAATACACATAAAATAATGTAAATTTGAAAGAAAATATATAAACAAATACACATATAATAACGTAAATTTGTATGAAATATATATACAAAATACACATTAAATAATGTAAATATGTATAAAAAAATATATACAAAACACAAATAGAATAATGTAAAATCGTATCAAAATATATACACAGAATATTAATAAAATAATGTAAATTTGTATGAAAATTAAGATGCAAAATACCAATAAAATAACGCATTTTTTATAAAATTATTGATACCAAAATACACATAAAATATTTGAATTTGTATCAAAATAAATATACAAAATGCACATACAATAAGGTAAAATTGTATTGAAATAGATATGCAAAATACATATAAAATAATGTAAATTTGTTTCAAAAAATATATGCGAATACACATAAAATAACGTAGATTTCTATAAAAATACATATACAAAATACACATAAAATTAAGTAAATACGTATGAAAAAATGTATACAAAATACACATAAAATAATGTAAATTTATATGAAAATATATATACAAATACACATAAAATACCATGAATTTGTATAAAATTATATACTCAAAATAAATATTAAATAATGTAAATGCGTATAAAAATATATATACAAAGTACATATAAAATAATGTAAATTCGTATCAATATAAATCAACAAAATACCAATAAAATAATATATATTTAAATGAAAATAGATTTACAAAATACACATAACCTAACTAAAATTTGCATTGAAATATATACAAAAATACATAAAAATAATTTGAGTTTGAATGAAAATAGATATTCAAAATACACATAAAACTAGGTAAATTTCTTTGAAATATATATACAAAATACCCATAAAATATTGTAAATTTGTGTCAAAATATATAAACAAATACACATAAAATAACGTAAATTTGTATGAAAAATATATACAAAATACACATAGAATAATGTCAAATCGTATCAAAATGAATGAGCAGAATATCAATAAAATAACGTAAATTTGTATGAAAATAAAGATGCAAAATACCCATAAAATAAAGCATATTTTTATAAAAATACAAATAGAAAAATACACATTTACGTTATTTTATGTGTATTTTGTATATTTATATTATACAAATACACATTCTTTTATTGGTATTTTGTTTATTTATTTTGATACGAATTTACATTATTTTATGTGTATTTTGTATACATTTTTTTATACGTATTTACTTCATTTTATGTGTATTTTGTATATATATTTTTAGAAATCTACGTTATTTTATGTGTATTCGTATACATATTTTGAAACAAATTTACATTGCTTTATATGTATTTTGCGTATCTATTTCAATACAAATTTACCTTATTGTATGTGTTTTTTATATATTTATTTTAATTCAAATCTAATTTTTTTATGTGTATTTTGGTATATATATTTTTATAAATAAAAAAAATGCGTTATTTTATGGGTATTTTGCCTCTTTATTTTCATACAAATTTACATTATTTTATTAATATTCTGTGTATTTATTTTGATACGATTTTACATTATTCTATTTGTGTTTTGTATACATTTTTTTATACAAATTTACGTTATTTTAAGTGTATTTGTTTATGTATTTTCATTCAAATTTACATTATCTTATGTGTATTTTGTATATGTATTTCCATACAAATTTACCTAATTTATGTGTATTTTGTATATTTATTTTCATACAAATTTAAAATATTTTTGTGTATTTTTGTATATAGTTTGATACAAATTTAGGTTATTTTATGTGTATTTTGAATATCTATTAAATATATTTACAAAATACATATGAAATTATGTAAATACGTATAAAAATATATATACAAAATACATATCAAATAATGTAAATTCGTGTCAAAATAAATAAACAAAATATCATGAAAAGAATGTGTATTTGTATGAAAATAGATAATAGATAATAAATTTGTATAAAATATATATGCAAGATTTTATTGGTATTTTGTTTATTTATTTTGATACGAATTTACATTATTTTATGTGTATTTTGTATACATTTTTTTATACGTATTTACTTCATTTTACGTGTATTTTGTATATATATTTTTATACAAATCTACGTTATTTTATGTGTATTCGTATATATATTTTGAAACAAATTTACATTGTTTTATATGTATTTTGCATATCTATTTCAATACAGATTTACCTTATTGTATGTGTATTTTGTATATTTATTTTAATACAAATAAATTTTTTTGTGTATTTTTGTATATATATTTTATGGGTATTTTGCTTCTTTATTTTCATACAAATTTACATTATTTTTTTTAATATTCTGTGTATTTATTTTGATACGATTTTACATTATTCTATTTGTGTTTTGTATATATTTTTTTATACAAATTTACGTTATTTTAAATGTATTTGTTTATGTATTTTCATTCAAATTTACAGTATTTTATGTGTATTTTGTATATGTATTTCAATACAAATTTACCTAATCTTATGTGTATTTTGTATATTTATTTTCATACAAATTTAAATTATTTTTGTGTATTTTTGTATATAGTTTTATACAAATTTATGTTATCTTATGTGTATTTTTTATATTTATTTTCATACAAATACACATTCTTTTATTGACATTTTGTTTATTTATTTTGACGCGAATTTACATTATTTAATGTGTATTTTGTATATATATTTTTATACGTATTTACATCCTTTCATGTGTATTTTGTATATTTATAAAAAAATGCGTTATTTTATGGGTATTTTGCATCTTTATTTTCATACAAATTTACATTATTTTATTTACATTCTGTGTATTTATTTTAATACGATTTTACATTATTCTATTTGTGTTTTGTATATATTTTTTTATTCATATTTACATTATTTAATTAGAATTTTTTGTAAATATTAAATGAAATATAAGTACAAAATACACATAAAATAATGTAAATTTATATGAAAATATATATACAAATACACATAAAATACCATGAATTTGTATAAAATTATATACTCAAAATAAATATTAAATAATGTAAATGTATAAAATATATATACAAAGTATATATAAATAATGTAAATTGCATCAATATAAATCAACAAAATACCAATAAAATAATATATATTTAAATGAAAATAGATTTACAAAATACACATAACCTAACTAAAATTTGCATTGAAATATATACAAAATACATAAAAATAATTTGAGTTTGAATGAAAATAGATATTCAAAATACATAAAAATAGCTAAATTTCTTTGAAATATATATACAAAATACCCATAAAATATTGTAAATTTGTGTCAAAATATATAAACAAATACACATAAAATAACGTAAATTTGTATGAAAAATATATACAAAATACACATAGAATAATGTCAAATCGTATCAAAATGAATGAGCAGAATATCAATAAAATAACGTAAATTTGTATGAAAATAAAGATGCAAAATACCCATAAAATAAAGCATATTTTTATAAAAATACAAATAGAAAAATACACATTTACGTTATTTTATGTGTATTTTGTATATTTATATTATACAAATACACATTCTTTTATTGGTATTTTGTTTATTTATTTTGATACGAATTTACATTATTTTATGTGTATTTTGTATACATTTTTTATACGTATTTACTTCATTTTATGTATTTTGTATATATATATTTATAGAAATCTACGTTATTTTATGTGTATTCGTATACATATTTTGAAACAAATTTACATTGCTTTATATGTATTTTGCGTATCTATTTCAATACAAATTTACCTTATTGTATGTGTTTTTATATATTTATTTTAATACAAATCTAATTTTTTATGTGTATTTTGGTATATATATTTTTATAAATAAAAAAAATGCGTTATTTTATGGGTATTTTGCCTCTTTATTTTCATACAAATTTACATTATTTTATTAATATTCTGTGTATTTATTTTGATACGATTTTACATTATTCTATTTGTGTTTTGTATACATTTTTTTATACAAATTTACGTTATTTTAAGTGTATTTGTTTATGTATTTTCATTCAAATTTACATTATCTTATGTGTATTTTGTATATGTATTTCCATACAAATTTACCTAATTTATGTGTATTTTGTATATTTATTTTCATACAAATTTAAAATATTTTGTGTATTTTGTATATAGTTTGATACAAATTTAGGTTATTTTATGTGTATTTTGAATATCTATTAAATATATTTACAAAATACATATGAAATTATGTAAATACGTATAAAATATATATACAAAATACATATCAAATAATGTAAATTCGTGTCAAAATAAATAAACAAAATATCATGAAAAGAATGTATTTGTATGAAAATAGATAATAGATAATAAATTTGTATAAAATATATATGCAAGATACACATTAAATAATGTAAATATGTATAAAAAAGTATATACAAAACAAATAGAATAATGTAAAATCGTATCAAAATAAATACACAGAATATTAATAAAATAATGTAAATTTGTATGAAAATAAAGATGCAAAATTCCATAAAATAGCGCATTTCTTATAAATATATATATACCAAAATACATAAATTTTTAAATTTGTATTGAAATAAATATACAAAATGCACATACAATAAGGTAAATTTGTATTGAAAGAGATATGCAAAAATACATATAAAACAATGTAAATTTGTTTCAAAATATATATACGAATACAAATAAAAAAACGTAGATTTCTATAAAAATATATATACAAAATACAAATAAAATTAATTAAATAATTATAAAAAAATTTATAAAAAATAAAAATAAAATAATTTAAATTATAATTAAAATAAATAAACAAAATACCAATAAAAGAATGTGTATTTGGATAAATATAAATATACAAAATACACATACAAAATAAACATAAAATAAGGTAGATTTGTAATAAAATATATGTACACATACAATAATGTAAATTTATATGAAAATATATATACAAATGCACATAAAATACCATGAATTTGTATAAAATATATATTCAAAATAAATATTAAATAATGTAAGAGCGTATAAAAATATATATACAAAGTAAATATAAAATGAAAATTAAGATGCAAATACCTATAAAATAACGCACTTTTTTATAAAATTATTGATACCAAAATAAACATAAAATATTTGAACTTGTATTAAAATAAATATACAAAATGCACATACAATAAGGTAAATTTGTATTGAAATAGATATGCAAAAAACATATAAAATAATGTAAATTTGTTTCAAAATATATATACGAATACACATAAAATAACGTAGATTTCTATAAAAATACATATACAAAATACACATAATATTAAGTAAATACGTATAAAAAATGTATACAAAATACACATAAAATAATGTAAATTGTATAAATGTAAATAAACAATATACCAATAAAAGAATGTATTTGTATAAATATAAATATACAAAATGCACATAAAATAACGTAGATTTATATAAAACTATATACATAAAATAACGCAAATTTCTATAAAATATATGTTCAAAATGAACATAAAATAAATTTGCATAAAAATATATATAAAACACACTTTAGATAATGTAAATGAGTATAAAAATATGTATATACAAAATACCTATGAAATAATCTAAATTTGTATCGAATTAAATTAAGAAATACTAATAAAATAATGTAATTTTGGATGAAAATATATACAAAATACACATAAAATAACCTAAATACTAAATACAAGTATACACATCAAATAATTTAAAATTGAATGAAATAAATATACAAAATAAACATAAAATAAGGTAAATTTATAATGAAATATATGAAAAAATAAACATAAAATAATATAAATTTGTATGAAAATATATATGCAAATACACATTAAATAACATGAATTTGTATAAAATTTGTATCAAAATATATACTTATAAAAAAAATAAAATAAATTAATTTTTTTATGAAATTTATGAAAATAGATACAAATTACACAAAATAATTTAAATATGTAGAAAAATATATATACAAAAAACACATAAAATAATGTAAATTTGTATGAAAATATATAAACAAATACACATCAAATAATATAAATTTGGATAAAATATATATACAAAATGAACATTAAATAATGTAAATATGTATAAAAAAAAATATACAAAATACACATAGAATAATGTTAAATCGTATCAAAATAAATAAAGAGAATATCAATAAAATAATGTAAATTTATATGAAAATAAAGATGCAAAATATCCATATAATAACGCATATTTGCATAAAAATATATACAAAATACATATAAAATAGTTAAGTTTGTATTAAAATAAATATACAAAATGCACGTACAATAAAGTAAATTTGTATTGAAATAGATATGCAAAATACACATCAATAATGTAAATTTGTATCAAAATATATATACGAATACTCATAAAATAGAGTAAATTTCTGAAAATATACATACAAAATAGATATACAAAATACACATATAACTAGTTAAATTTGTATTTAAATACATGTACAAAAAACACATAAAATAATGTAGATTTGTATGATATGAAAACAAATACATTTTATATAAAATATATATACAAAATACACATAGAATAATGTAAAATCATATCAAAATAAATACACAGAATATCAATAAAATAATGTAAATTTGTATGAAAATAAAGATGCAAAATACCCATAAAATAAAGCATATTTTCATAAAATACATATACAAAATACACATAGATTAATCAAATTTGTATTAAAATTAATATACAAAATGCACATACAATAAGGTAAATTTGTATTGAAAAAATATGCAAAATACACATAAAATAATGTAAATTTGTTTCAAAATATATATACGAATACACATAAAATAACGCAGATTTCTATAGAAATATATATACAAAATACACTTGAAATAATGTAAATACGTATAAAAATATATATACAAAATACACATTAAATAATGTTAATTCGTGTCAAAATAAATAAACAAAATATCATGAAAAGAATGTGTATTTGTATGAAAATAGATATACAAAATACACATAAAATAACCTAAATTTGTATAAAACTATATACAAAAATACACAAAAATAATTTAAACTTGTATGAAAATAAATATACAAAAAACATAAAAATAGGTAAATTTGTATTGAAATACATATACAAAATACACATAAAATAATGTAAATTTGAATGAAAATATATAAACATATAGACTTAAAAGAACGTAAATTTGTATCAAATATATATACAAAAAAAACATTAAATAATGTAAATATGTATAGCAAAATATATACAAAACACAAATAAAATAATGTAAAATCGTATCAAAATAAATACAGAAAATATTAATAAAATAATGTAAATATGTATGAAAATTAAGATGCAAAATACCCATAAAAGAACGCATTTTTTATAAAAATATAAATACGAAAAAACATAAAATATTTGATTTTGTATTAAAATAAATAGATATACAAAATACACATAAAATAAGCTAAATTTGAATTGAAATATATATACAAAATACATAAAATAATGTAAATATGTATCAAAATACCTATACAAATACACATATAATAACTTAAATTTGTATAAAAATATATAAACAAAATACACATTAAATAATGTAAATACGTATAAAAAAAATGTACAAAATACACAAATAATCATGTAATTCGTATCAAAATTAATAGACAAAATACCAATAAAATAATGTAAATTTCTATGAGAAAACATATACAAAATAACGCAAATATCAATAAAAATATATAATATAATATATTTTTATACATATTTAAAATATTTAATGTATATTTTGTATATATATATTTTATCCAAATTTACGTGATTTTATATGTATTTGTTTATATATTTTCATACAAATTTACATTATTTTATGTGAGTTTTGTATATGTATTTCAATACAAATTTGCCTAACTTTATGTGTATTTTGCATATCTATTTTCAAACAAATTTAAATTATTTTTGTGTATATTTGTATATATTTTTATACAAATTTTAGTTATTTTATTTGTTTTTTGTATATATATTTTCCTACAAATATACATTCTCTTATTGGAATTTTGAGTATTTAATTTTTTACGAATTTACATTATTTTATGTGTATTTTGTATATATATTTTTCTACGTATTTAAACTATTTTATGTGTATTTTGTATATATATTTTCATACAAATACACATTCTTTTATTGATATTTTGTTTATTTATTTTGACAGGAATTTACATTATTTAATGTGTATTTTGTATATATATTTATACGTATTTACATCCTTTCATGTGTATTTTGTATATTTATAAAAAATGCGTTATTTTATGGGTATTTTGCATCTTTATTTTCATACAAATTTACATTATTTTATTTACATTCTATGTATTTATTATGATACGATTTTACATTATTCTATTTGTGTTTTCTATATATATTTTTTATACATATTTACAAAACACAAATAGAATAATGTAAATATTAATAAAATAATGTAAATTTGTATGAAAATTAAGATGCAAAATACCCATAAAATAACGCATTTATTAATAAAAATATATAAACGAAAACACATAAAATATCTTATTTTGTATTAAAATAAATATACATAATGCACATACAATCAGATAAATTTGTATTGAAATAGATATGTAAAATACATATAAAACAATAGAAATTTGTTTCAAAATATATATACGAATACACATAAAATAACTTAGATTTTTATAAAAATATATAACCAAAATACATATAAGATTAAGTAAATACGTATAAAAAAATGTATACAAAATACACATAAAATAATGTAAACTCGTGTCAAAATAAATAAACAAAATACTAATAAAAGAATGTGTATTTGTATATATATAAATATACAAAATACACATAAAATAACGTAAATTTATATAAATCTATGTACAAAAATACATAAAAGTAATTAAATTTGTATTAAAATAGATATACAAAATACACATAAAATAAGCTAAATTTGAATTGAAATATATATAAAAAATACATAAAATAAAAGTAAATTTTTTCAAAATACTTATAAAATACACATATAATAACGTAATTTGTAAAAATATATAAACAAAATACACATTAAATAATGTAAATACGTATAAAATGTACAAAATACACAAACAATCATGTAATTCGTATCAAAATAAATAGACAAAATACCAATAAAATAATGTAAATTTCTATGAGAAAACATATACAAAATACTCATAAATAACGCAAATGTCAATAAAAATATATATAATATAATATATTTTTATACATATTTAAAATATTTAATGTATAATTTTTATATATATATATATATATATATATATATATATATATATATATATATATATATATATATATATATATATATATATATATATATATATATATATATATATATATATATATATATATATATATATATATATATATATATATATATTATATATATATATATATATATATATATATATATATATATATATATATATATATTCCAAATTTACGTTATTTTATGTGTATTTGTATATATATTTTAATACAAATTTACATTATTTTATGTGAGTTTTGTATATGTATTTCAATACAAATATGCCTAACTTTATGTGTATTTTGCATATCTATTTTCAAACAAATTTAAATTATTTTCGTGTATTTTTGTATATATTTTAATACAAATTTTAGTTATTTTATTTGTTTTTTGTATATATATTTTCCTACAAATATACATTCTTTTATTGGAATTTTGTGTATTTATTTTGTTACGAGTTTACATTATTTTATGTGTATTTTGTATATATATTTTTCTACGTATTTAAATTATTTTATGTGTATTTTATATATACATTTTCATAAAAATTTACGTTATTTTATTGTGTGTATTCGTATATATTTTGAAACAAATTTTATACAAATTCATGTTATTTTATGTGTATTTGTATATATATTTTCATACAAATTTATATTATTTTATGTGTAGTTTTACATATATTTTATTACAAATTTACCTTATTTTATGTTTATTTTGTATATATATTTCATTCAATTTTAAATTATTTAATGTGTTTATTTGTATTTGTATTCAGGTTATTTTATGTGTTTTTTCTATATATTTTCATCCAAAATTACATTAATTTATTGTTATTTTCTTAATTTAACTCGATACGAATTTAGATTATTTCATAGGTATTTTGTATACATATTTTTATACTCATTTACATTATCTAATTTGTTTTGTATATATTTTTTTATGCAAACTAATTTTATGTGCATTTTGTACATATATTTTTATAGAAATTTGCGTTATTTTATGTATTTTGTATATGTTTTCTCATACAAATTGACATTATTTAATTAGTTTTTTGTTTATTTATTTTGATACGAGTGACATGATTATTTGTGTATTTTGTACATATATTTTGTATACGTATTTACATTTCTCAATGTGTATTTTGTTTATATATTTTTATACAAATTTACGTTATTATATGTGTATTTGTTAAAAATATTTTGAAACAAATTTACTTTATTTTATGTATTTTGTATATATATTTTAATTCAAATTTAGCTTATTTTGTGTGTATTTTGTATATCTATTTTCATACAAATTTAATTACTTCTGTGTATTTTGTATATAGTTTTATACAAATTTACGTTATTTTATGTGCATTTTGTATATTTATATTTATACAAATACACTTTCTTTTATTGGTATTTTGTTTATTTATATTTATACGAATTCACATTATTTTATGTGTATTTTGTGTACTTTTTCTATTCGTATTTACTTAATTTTATGTGTATCTAGTATATATATTTTTATAGAAATCTACGTTATTATATGAGTATTCGTATATATATATTTTGAGACAAATTTACATTGTTTTATATGTATTTTGCATATCTATTTCAATACAAATTTACCTTATTGTATGTGCATTTTGTATATTTATTTTAATACAAATTCAAATATTTTGTGTATTTTAGTATATATAATTTTAAAAAAATGCGTTATTTTATAGGTATTTTGCATCTTAGTTTTCATATAAATTTACATTATTTTATTAATATTCTGTGTATATATTTTGATACGATTTTATATTATACTATTTGTGTTTTGTATATATTTTTTTATACATTTTTTCATAATTTAATATGTATTTCTTATATATATTTTATACAAATTTACGTTATTTTAAGTGTATTTCTTTATATAATTTCATTCAAATTTACATTATTTTAAATGTATTTTGTATATGTATTTCAATACAAATTTACCTAATTTTATGTGTATTTTGTATATTTATTTTATACAAATTTAAATTATTTTTGTGTTTTTTTGTATATAGTTTTATACAAATTTAAGTTATTTTATGTGTATTTTCGATATCTAGTTTTATACAAATACACATTCTTTTATTTATATTTTGTTTATTTATTTTGACGCGAGTTTACATTATTTAATGGCTTTATTTTATGGGTATTTTGCCTCTTTATTTTCATACAAATTAACATTATTTTATTAATATTCTGTGTATTTATTTTGATACGATTTTACATTATTCTATTTGTGTTTTGTATATATTTTTTTATCCAAATTTACGTTATTTTAAGGGAGGTTTCTACCCCCACCTTTTACATGTTAACGGATAGGTCTATTTCTCTTTCATTTTTATAGTGACGGTCATGGTTTTCGAATATGTTATATTTCAATGCATTTCTAATAAGATCCCGAGGGCAGATTTATTATTTAGGTTATTGATTTTCTTTATCTGAATTTTAAAAAAAGTAACTAAGAAGAATAAAACAAAATTAACAAAAAATATAAAAATAATAGAAAAAATACATATCAAATAATGTAAATTCGAGTCAAAATAAATAAACAAAATGTCATGAAAAGAATGTGTATTTGTATGAAAATATATAATAGATAATAAATTTGTATAAAATATATATGCAAGATACACATTAAATAATGTAAATATTTATAAAAAAGTATAAACAAATAGAATAATGTAAATCGTATCAAAATAAATACACCGAATAGTAATAAAATGTTGTAAATTTGTATGAAAATAAAGATGCAAAATTCCCATAAAATAACATTTCTTATAAAATATATATACCAAAATACACATAAAATTTTTAAATTTGTATTGAAATAAATATACAAAATGCATATACAATAGGTAAATTTGTATTGAAAGAGATATGCAAAATACATATAAAACAATGTAAATTTGTTTCAAAATATATATACGAATACAAATAAAAAACGTAGATTTCTACAAATATATATACAAAATACACATAAAATTAAGTAAATACGTATAAAAAAATGTATTCAAAATACATCAAATAATGTAAATTCAATTAAAATAAATAAACAAAATACCAATAAAAGAATGTGTACTTGGATAATTATAAATATACAAAATACACATACAAAATAAACATAAAATAAAAGAATTTGTAATAAAATATATGTACAAAATACACATACAATAATGTAAATTTATATGAAAATATATACAAATACATAAAATATCATGAATTTGTATAAAAAATTATATTCAAAATAAATATTAAATAATGTAGAGCGTATAAAATATATATACAAAGTACATATAAAATGAAAATTAAGATGCAAAATACCTATAAAATAATGCTTTAATTTTTTAAAATTATTCGGGTAGAAACCCCCCTTAAGTGTATTTGTTTATGTATTTTCAATCAAATTTACATTACTTTATGTGTATTTTGTATATGTATTTCCATACAAATTGACCTAATTTTATGTGTATTTTGTATATTTATTTTCATACAAATTTAAAATATTTTTGTGTATTTTTGTATATAGTTTGATACAAATTTAGGTTATTTTATGTGTATTTTGAATATCTATTAAATATATATACAAAATATATAGGAAATTATGTAAATACGTATAAAAATATATATACAAAATACATATCAAATAATGTAAATTCGAGTCAAAATAAATAAACAAAATGTCATGAAAAGAATGTGTATTTGTATGAAAATATATAATAGATAATAAATTTGTATAAAATATATATGCAAGATACACATTAAATAATGTAAATATGTATAAAAAAGTATATACAAAACAAATAGAATAATGTAAAATCGTATCAAAATAAATACACTGAATAGTAATAAAATAATGTAAATTTGTATGAAAATAAAGATGCAAAATTCCATAAAATAGCGCATTTCTTATAAAAATATATATACCAAAATACACATAAATTTTAAATTTGTATTGAAATAAATATACAAAATGCATATACAATAAAGGTAAATTTGTATTGAAAGAGATATGCAAAATACATATAAAACAATGTAAATTTGTTTCAAAATATATATACGAATACAAATAAAAAACGTGGAATTTCTACAAAAATATATACAAAATACACATAAAATTAAGTAAATACATATAAAAAAATGTATTCAAAATACACATCAAATAATGTAAATTCAATTAAAAATAAATAAACAAAATACCAATAAAAGAATGTGTACTTGGATAATTATAAATATACAAAATACACATACAAAATAAACATAAAATAAGGTAGATTGTAATAAAATATATGTACAAAATACACATACAATAATGTAAATTTATATGAAAATATATATACAAATACACATAAAATATCATGAATTTGTATAAAAATTATATTCAAAATAAATATTAAATAATGTAAGAGCGTATAAAATATATACAAAGTACATATAAAATGAAAATTAAGATGCAAAATACCTATAAAATAATGCATTTTTTTATAAAATTATTGATACCAAAATACACATAAAATATTTGAACTTTTATTAAAATAAATATACAAAATGCACATACAATAAGGTAAATTTGTATTGAAATAGATATGGAAAATACATATAAAATAATGTAAATTTGTTTCAAAATATATATACGAATAAACATAAAATAACGTAGATTTCTAGAAAAATACATAAACAAAATACATATAAAATTAAGTAAATACGTATAAAAAAATGTATACAAAATACACATAAAATAATGTAAATTCGTATAAATGTTAATAAACAATATATCAATAAAAGAACGTGTATTTGTATAAATATACAAAATGCACATAAAATAACGTAAATTTATATAAAACTATATACATAAAATAACGCAAATTTCTATAAAAATATATGTACAAAAATGAACATTAGATAAATTTGTATAAAAATATATATACAAAACACACATTAGATAATATAAATGAATATAAAAATATGTATACAAAATACCTATGAAATAATCTAAATTCGTATCGAATTAAATTAAGAAATACCAATAAAATAATGTAATTTTGGATGAAAATATGTATACAAAATACACATAAAATAACCTAAATACAAATACAAATATACACATAAAATAATTTAAAATTGAATGAAATAAATATACAAAATAAACATAAAATAAGGTAAATTTGTAATGAAATATATGAAAAAATACACATAAAATAATATAAATTTGTATGAAAATATATATACAAATACACATTAAATAACATGAATTTGTATAAAATTTGTATCAAAATATATACTTATACACACAATAAAATAACGTAATTTTTTTTATGAAAATGTATATACAAAATACACATAAAATAATTTAAATACGTAGAAAAATATATATACAAAAAACACATAAAATAGTGTAAATATGTATGAAAATATATAAACAAATACACATAAAATAATGTAAATTTGGATAAAAAATATATACAAAATTAACATTAAATAATGTAAATATATATATAAAAAAATATATACAAAAAACACATAGAATAATGTTAAATTGTATCAAAATAAATAAAGAGAATATCAATAAAATAATGTAAATTTGTATGAAAATAAAGATGCAAAATATCCATATAATAACGCATATTTGCATAAAAATATATACAAAATACATATAAAATAATTAAATTTGTATTAAAATAAATATACAAAATGCACGTACAATAAAGTAAATTTGTATTGAAATAGATATGCAAAATACACATTAATAATGTAAATTTGTATCAAAATATATATACGAATACTCATAAAATAGAGTAAATTTCTATGAAAATATACATACAAAATAGATATACAAAATACACATATAACTAGTTAAATATGTATTTAAATACATGTACAAAAAACACATAAAATAATGTAGATTTGTATGAAATGAAAACAAATACATTTTATATAAAATATATATACAAAATACATAGAATAATGTAAAATCATATCAAAATAAATACACAGAATATCAATAAAATAATGTAAATTTGTATGAAAATAAAGATGCAAAATACCCATAAAATAAAGCATATTTTTATAAAAATACATATACAGAAATACACATAGATTAATCAAATTTGTATTAAAATTAATATACAAAATGGACATAAAATAAAGTAAATTTGTATTAAAAAAATATGCAAAATACACATAAAACAATGTAAATTTGTTTCAAAATATATATACGAATACACATAAAATAACGCAGATTTCTATAGAAATATATATACAAAATACACTTGAAATAATGTAAATACGTATAAAAATATATATACAAAATACACATTAAATAATGTTAATTCGTGTCAAAATAAATAAACAAAATATCATGAAAAGAATGTGTATTTGTATGAAAATAGATATACAAAATACACATAAAATAACCTAAATTTGTATAAAACTATATACAAAAATACACAGAAATAATTTAAACTTGTATGAAAATAAATATACAAAAAACATATAAAATTAGGTAAATTTGTATTGAAATACATATACAAAATACACATAAAATAATGTAAATATGAATGAAAATATATAAACATATAGACTTAAAATAACGTAAATTTGTATCAAATATATATACAAAAAACACATTAAATAATGTAAATATGTATAAAAAATATATACAAAACACAAATAAAATAATGTAAAATCGTATCAAAATAAATACAGAAAATATTAATAAAATAATGTAAATTTGAATGAAAATTAAGATGCAAAATACCCATAAAATAATGCATTTCTTATAAAAATATATACGAAAAAACATAAAATATTTGATTTTGTATTAAAATAAATAGATATACAAAATACTCATAAAATAAGCTAAATTTGATTTGAAATATATATACAAAATACATAAAATAATGTAAATTTGTATCAAAATACTTATACAAATACACATATAATAACGTAAATTTGTATAAAAATATATAAACAAAATACACATTAAATAATGTAAATACGTATAAAAAAAATGTACAAAATACACAAATAATCATGTAATTCGTATCAAAATAAATAGACAAAATACCAATAAAATAATGTAAATTTCTATGAGAAAACATATACAAAATACACATAAATAACGCAAATATCAATAAAAATATATAATATAATATATTTTAAACATATTTAAAATATTTAATGTATATTTTGTATACATATTATCAAATTTACGTTATTTTATATGTATTGTTTATATATTTTCATACAAATTTACATTATTTTATGTGAGTTTTGTATATATTCAATACAAATTTGCCTAACTTTATGTGTATTTTGCATATCTATTTTCAAACAAATTTAAATTATTTTGTGTATTTTATATATTTTTATACAAATTTAGTTATTTATTAGTTTTTATATATATTTTCCTACAAATATACATTCTTTTATTGGAATTTTGTTTATTTAATTTTACAATTTACATTATTTTATGTGTATTTTGTATATATATTTTCTACGTATTTAAATTATTTTATGTGTATTTTATATATACATTTTCATAAAATTTACGTTATTTTATTGTGTGTATTCATATATATTTTGAAACAAATTTTATACAAATTCATGTTATTTTATGTGTATTTGTATATATATTTTCATATAAATTTATATTATTTTATGTGTATTCTTACATATATTTTATTACAAATTTACCTTATTTTATGTTTATTTTGTATATTTATTTAATTCAATTTAAAATTATTTAATGTGTATATTTGTATTTGTATTTAGGTTATTTTATGTGTGTTTCTATATATATTTTCATCCAAAATTACATTATTTTACTGTTATTTTCTTAATTTAACTCGATACGAATTTAGATTATTTCATAGGTATTTTGTATACATATTTTTATACTCATTTACATTATCTAATGTGTGTTTTGTATATATTTTTTTATGCAAACTAATTTTATGTGCATTTTTGTACATATATTTTTATAGAAACTTAAAACGATATTTTATGTGTATTTTTTATATGTTTTCTCATACAAATTTACTTTATTTAATTAGTTTTTTGTTTATTTATTTTGATACGAATGACTTGATTATTTGTGTATTTGTATATGTTTTTTAATAAAAATTTATATTATTTCATTGGTATTTTGTCTATTTATTTTGATACGAATTACATGATTATATGTGTATTTTGTACATATTTTTTATACGTATTTACATTATTTAATGTGTATTTTGTTTTTATATTTTCATACAAATTTACCTTAATATACGTGTATTTGTATAAATATTTTGATACAAATTTACTTTATTTTATGTATTTTGTATATATATATATATTTAATTCAAATTTAGATTATTTTGTGTGTATTTTGTATATCTATTTTCATACAAATTTAATTACTTTTGTGTATTTTGTATATAGTTTTATACAAATTTACGTTATTTTATGTGTATATTGTATATTTATATTTATACAAATACACATCCTTTTTGGTATTTTGTTTATTTATTTTGATACAATTTACATTATTTTATGTGTAATTTGTATACATTTTTATACGTATTTACTTCATTTACATGTGTATTTTGTATATATATTTTTATACAAATCTACGTTATTTAATGTGTATTCGTATATATATTTTTAAACAAATGTATTATATGTGTATTTGTATGAATATTTTGATACAAATTTACTTTATTTCATGTATTTTGTATATATATTTCAATTCAAATTTATCTTATTTTATCTGTATTTTTTATATCTATTTTTCATACAGATTTAATTACTTTTGTGTATTTTGTATATAGTTTTATACAAATTTACGTTATTTATATGTATTTTGTATATTTATATTTATACAAATACACATTCTTTATTATTTTGTTTATTTATTTTGATACAATTTACATTATTTTATGTGTAATTTGTATACATTTTTATACGTATTTACTTCATTTATTCATTTATTTATTTGTATATATATTTTATAGAAATCTACTTTATTTTATGTGTATTCGTATATATATTTTGAAACAAATTTACATTGTTTTATATGTATTTTGCATATCTATTTCAATACAGATTTACATTATTATATGTGTATTTTGTATATTTATTTTAATACAAATTAATTTTTTATGTGTATTTTTGTAAATATATTTTTATAAAAAAAATGTGTTATTTTATTGGTATTTTGAATCTTTATTTTCATTCAAATTTACATTATTATATTAACATTCTGTGTATTTTTTTTGATACGATTTTACATTATTCTATTTTGTTTTGTATGTATATATATTTTTTATACATATTTACATTATTTAATAAGTATTTTGTATATATATTTTATACAAATTTACGTTAATTTAAGTGTATTTGTTTATATATTTTCATTCAAATTTACATTATTTTATGTGTATTTTGTATATGTATTTCAATACAAACTTACCTAATTTTATGTGTATTTTGTATATTTATTTTCATACAAATTTAATTTATTTTTGTGTATTTTTATATATAGTTTTATACAAATTTACGTTATTTTATGTGTATTTTATACATGTATTTTCATACAAATACACATTCTCTTATTGATATTCTTATTTATTTTGTCACGAGTTTACATTATTTAATGTATTTTGTATATATATTTTGATACGTATTTACATCATTTCATGTGTATTTGTATATATATTTCTATAGCGATCTACGTTATTTTAATTGTATTCGTATATATATTTTGAAACAAATCTTCATTATTTTATGTGTATTTTGTATATATATTTCATTACAAATTTGCCTTATTTTATGTTTATTTTATATCTATTTTCATTCAAATTCAAATTCTTTTATGTGTATATATTTATTTGTATATACGTTCTTTTATGTGTATTTTCTATATATATTTTCATTCAAAATTACATTATTTTATCGGTATTTTGTTCATTTTTTTCGATACTAATTTAGATTATTTCATGTGTATTTTCTATACATATACATATAGAGTAAATTTCTGAAAATATATATTGAAAATACATATAAAATTATGTAAATAAGTATAAAAAATATATATATCAAATACACCTAAGAAAATGAAAATTCAATATAAATTTACCTTATTAGTATATGCATTTGTATATTTATTTCAATACAAATTTAAATATTTTATGTGTATTTTGGTATATATATATATATATATATATATATATATATATATATATATATATATATATATATATATATATATATATATATATATATATATATATATATATATATATATATATATATATATATATATATATATATATATATATATATATATATATATATATATATATATATATATATATATATATAATAAATGCGCTATTTTATAAATTTTGCATCTTTATTTTTCATACAAACTTACAATATTTTATTTTCATAGAAATTTACGTTATTATATGTGTATTCGTATATATATATTTTGATACAAATTTACATTATTGTATGTGTACTTTGCACATCTATTTCAATACAAGTTTACCTTATTGTATGTGCATTTTGTATATTTATTTTAATACAAATTTAATTATTTTATGTGTATTTTTGTATAAATATATTTTTAAAAAAAAGCGTTATTTTATGGGTATTTGCATCTTTATTTTCATACAAATTTACATTATTTTATTAATATTCTGTGTATTTATTTGATACGATTTTACATTATTCTATTTGTGTTTTGTATATATTTTTTATTCAAATTTACGTTATTTTAAGTAAAAATATATAAACAAATACACATAAAATAATGTAAATTTGGGTAAAATATATATACAAAATGAACATTAAATAATGTAAATATGTATAAAAAAAATATATACAAAAAACACATAGAATAATGTTAAATCGTATCAAAATAAATAAAGAGAATATCAATAAAATAATGTAAATTTGTATGAAAATAAAGATGCAAAATATCCATATAATAACGCATATTTGCATAAAAATATATATACAAAAATACATATAAAATAATTAAATTTGTATAAAAATAAATATACAGAATGCACGTACAATAAAGTAAATTTGTATTGAAATAGATATGCAAAATACACATTAATAATGTAAATTTGTATCAAAATATATATACGAATACTCATATGAAAATATACATACAAAATAGATATACAAAATACACATATAACTAGTTAAATTTGTATTTAAATACATGTACAAAAAACACATAAAATAATGTAGATTTGTATGAAATGAAAACAAATACATTTTTTATAAAATATATTTACAAAATACACATAGAATAATGTAAAAACATTTCAAAATAAATACACAGAATATCAATAAAATAATGTAAATTTGTATGAAAATAAAGATGCAAAATACCCATAAAATAAAGCATATTTTTACAAAAATACATATACAAAAATACACATAGATTAATCAAATTTGTATTAAAATTAATATTCAAAATGCACATACAATAAGGTAAATTTGTATTGAAAAAATATGCAAAATACACATAAAACAATGTAAATTTGTTTCAAAATATATATACGAATACACATAAAATAGCATATATTTTTATAGAAATATATATACAAAATACACATGAAATGACGTAAATACGTATAAAAATATATATACACAATACACATTAAATAATGTGAATTCGCGTCAAAATAAATAAACAAAATATCAATAAAAAATGTGTATTTGTATGAAAATAGATATACAAAATACACATAAAATATTTTAAATTTATATAAAACTGTTTTTATAAAAATATATATACCAAAATAATAAAATTTTAAAATTTGTATTACAATAAATATACAAAATGCACATACAATAAGGTAGATTTATATTGAAATAGATATGCTAAATACATATAAAACAATGTAAATTTGCTACAAAATATATACCAATACACATAAAATAATGTAGATTACTATAAAAATATATATACAAAATACACATTAAATGAAGTAAATACGTATAAGAAAATGTATACAAAGTACACATAATATAATTAAATTTGTATTAAAATAAATATACAAAATACACATACAATAAGGTAAATCTATATTGAAATAGATATGCAAAATAAACATAAAATAATGTAAATTTGTATCAAATCATATACGAATACACACAATAAAATAACGTAAATTTTATGAAAATGTATATAAAAATACACATAAAATAATGTAAATACGTAGAAAATATATATACAAAATACACATAAAATTATGTAAATTCTTATGAAAATAAATGAACAAAATTCCACTAAAAGAATGTATATTTGTAGGAAAATATAAATACAAAATACAAATAAAATAACTAAAATTTGTATAAAAATATAAAAAATACATAAAATAATTTAAATTTGTTTGAAAATAGATATGCAAAATACACATAAAATTAGGCAAATCTGTATTGAAATACATATACAAATTACACATAAAATATTGTAAATTTGTATGAAAATATATAAACAAATACACATAAAATAGCGTAAATTTATATAAAATATATATACAAAATATACATTAAATAATGTAAATGTGTATAAAAATATATATACAAAATACACATAGAATAATGTAAAATCGTATCAAAATAAATAAACAGAATATGAATAAAATAATGTAAATTTGTATGAAAATAAAGATGCAAAATACCCAAATAATAACGCATATTTTTACAAAAATACACATAAAATAATTAAATTTGTATTAAAATAAATATACAAAATACACATACAATATGGTAAATTTGTATTGAAATAGATATGCAAAATAAACATAAATAATGTAAATTTGTATCAAAATATATATACGAATACCCATAAAATAAAGTAAATTTCTATGAAAATATATATTCAAAACACAAATAAAATGATATAAATAAGTATAAAAATATACATATCAAATACACCTAAAATAATGTAAATTCGTATAAAAATAAATAAACAAAATTACGATAAAAGATGCAAGATACACATTAAATAATGTAAATATTTATAAAAAAATATATACAAAAAAAATTGAATAATGTGAAATCGTATCAAAATAAATACACCGAATATTAATAAAATAATGTAAATTTGTATGAAAATAAAGATGCAACATTCCCATCAAATAGCGCATTTCTTATAAAAATATATATACCAAAATACACATAAAATATTTAAATTTGTATTGAAATAAATATACAAAATACACATACAATAAGGTAAATTTGTATTGAAAGAGATATGCAAAATACATATAAAACAATGTAAATTTGTTTCAAAATATATATACGAATACACATAAAATAACGTAGATTTCTATAAAAATATATATACAAAATACACATAAAATTAAGTAAATACGTATAAAAATAGATATACAAAATACACATAGAATAATGTAAAATTGTTTAAAAAAAACAGAATATAAATAAAATAATGTAAATTTGTATGAAAATAAAAATGCAAAATACCCATAAAATAAAGCATATTTTTATAAAAATACATATACAATAATACACATAGCATAATTAAATTTGTATTAAAATTAAAATACAAAATGCATATACAATAAGGTAAATTTGTATTGAAAAAATATGCAAAATACACATAAAACAGTGTAAATTTATTTCAAAATCTATATACGAATACTCATAAATCAACGTAGATTTCTATAGAAATATATATACAAAATACACATCAAATGATGTAAACACGAATAAAAAATATATATATATATATATATATATATATATATATATATATATATATATATATATATATATATATATATATATATATATATATATATATATATATATATATATATATATATATATATATATATATATATATATATATATATATATATATATATATATATATATATATATATATATATATATATAAAATACACATTAAATAATGTAAACTCGCGTCAAAGTAAATAAACAAAATATCAATAAAAGAATGTATATTTGTATGAAAATAGATATACAATATACACATAAAATCACCAAAATTTGTATAAAACTATATACAAAAATACACAAAAATAATTTTAATTTGTATGAAAATAAATATACAAAATACACATAAAATTAGGTAAATTTGTATTGAAATACATTTACAAAATACACATAAAATAATGTAAATTTGAATGAAAATATATAAACAAATACACTTAAAATAACGTAAATTTGTATAAAATATATATAAAAAATACACATTAAATAATGTAAATATGTATAAAAGAATATATACAAAACACAAATAGAATAATATAAAATCGTATCAAAATAAATACACAGAATATTAATAAAATAATGTAAATTTGTATGAAAATTAAGATGCAAAATACCCATAAAATAACGCATTTTTTCTAAAAATATTTATACCAAGACACACATAAAATATTTGAATTTGTATTAAAATAAATATACAAAATGCACATACAATAAGGTAAATTTGTATTGAAATAGATATGCAAAATACATATAAAACCATGTAAATTTTTTTAAAAATATATATACGAATACACATAAAATAACGTAGATTTCTATGAAAATAAATATACAAAATACACATAAAATGAAGTAAATACGTATAAAAAAAGGTATACAAAATACACATAAAATAATGTAATCTTGTATCGAAATAAATAAACAAAATACTAATAAAAGAAAGTGTATTGTATATATATATAAATTTACAAAATACAAATAAAATAACGTAAAACTATATGCAAAAATACACAAAAGTAATTAAATTTGTGTGAAAATAGATATACAAAATACATGTGTATTTTGTATATTTATTTTCATACAAATTGAAATTATTTTTGTTTATTTTTTTATATTATACAAATTTTCGTTATTTAATGTGTATTTTGTATATTTATTTTTTCTACAAATATACGTTCTTTTATCTGAATTTTGTTTATTGAATTTGTAACGAATTTACCTTATTTTGTATATCTATTTTCATACAAATTAAAATACTTCTGTGTATTTTTGTATATAGTTTTATATAAATTTACGTTATTTTATGTGTATTTTGTATATTTATATTTATACAAATACACATTCTTTTATTGGTATTTTGTATATTTATTTGATACAATTTACATTATTTTGTATACATTTTTATACGTATTTACTTCATTTTATGTATTTTTTATATAATATTTTATAGAACTCTACGTTATTTTATTTGTATTAGTATATATAGTATGAAACAAATTTACAGTGTTGTATATGTATTTTGCATATCTATTTCAATACAAAATTACCTTATTGAATGTGTTTCTTTTATATTTATTTTAATACAAATTTAATTTTTGATGTGTATTTTGGTATATATATTTTTATAAATAAAAAAAATGCGTTATTTTATGGGTATTTTTATAAATATTTTGATACAAATCTACATTATTTTATGTATTTTGTATATACATTTCAATTCAAATTTAGCTTATTTTATCTGTATTTTGTATATCTATTTTCATACGAATTTAATTACTTCTGTGTATTTTTGTATATAGTTTTATACAAATTTACGTTATCTTATGTGTATTTTGTATATTTATATTTATACAAATACACATTCTTTTATTGGTATTTTGTTTATTAATTTTGATACGAATTTACATTATTTTATGTGTATTTTGTATACGAAAAAATACACATAAAATAATATAAATTTGTATGAAAATATATATACAAATACACATTAAATAACATGAATTTGTATAAAATTTGTATCAAAATATATACTTATACACACAATAAAATAACGTAATTTTTTTATGAAAATGTATATACAAATACACATAAAATAATTTAAATACGTAGAAAAATATATATACAAAAAACACATAAAATAATGTAAATATGTATGAAAATATATAAACAAATACACATAAAATAATGTAAATTTGGATAAAATATATATCATAAAATAATGTAAATTCGTATCAAAATAAATAGACAAAATACCAATAAAAGAATGTGTATTTGTATGAATATAAATATACAAAATACACATAAAATAACGTAAATTTATATAAAACTATATACAAAATTACACAGAAGTAATTAAATTTGTATGAAAATATATACAAAATACACACGAAATAAGCTAAATTTGAATTGAAATATATATACAAAATACATGAAATAAAGTAAATTTGTATCAAAATATTTATACAAATACACATATAATAACGTAAATTTTTATGAAAATACATAAACAAAATACACATTAAATAATGTAAATACGTATAAAAAAATATGTACAAAATACACATATAATCATGTAATTCGTATCAAAATAAATAAACAAAATACCAATAAAATAATATAAATTTGTATGAGTAAACGTGTATGTTGCATATTTTTTCAAAAACAATTTGCCTTATTATATACGCATTTTGTATATTAATTTTAATACAAATTTAATTATTCGATATGTATTTTTGTATCTGTATTTTTATAAACATATTCTTTATTTTTTGGGTATTTTGTCTCTTTATTTTCATACAAATTTACATTATTTTATTGATATTCTGCTCATTCATTTTGATAGGAGTTGACATTATTCTATGTGTATTTTGTATATATTTTTCATACAAATTTACGTTATTTTATGTGTATTTGTTTATATATTTTGACACAAATTTACAATATTTTTTGGGTATTTTGTATAAACATTTCAAAAGAAATTTACCTAGTTTTATGTGTATTTTGTATATCTATTTTCATACAAACTCAAGTTATTTCTATGTATTTTTGTATATATTTTAATACAAATTTTAGTTATGTTATGTGTATTTTGTAAATTTATTTTCATTCAAATATATATTATTTTATTGGTGTTTTGTTGATTTATATTGATACGAATTTACATTATTTTATATGTATTTTGTATATATATTTTTATACGCTTTTCCATTATTTAATATTTATTTTGAATATATATTTTTATACAAATTCATGGTATTTTATGTGTATTTGTATATATATTTTCATATAAATTTACATTATTTTATGTGTATTTTGTACATATATTTTATTACAAATCTACCTTATTTTATGTTTATTTTGTATGTGTATTTAGTATATTTATATTTATCCAAATACACATTCTTTTATTGGTATTTTGTTTATTTATTTTGATACGAATTTACATTTTTTTTAGGTGTATTTGATATATATTTTTTTATACCTATTTACATAATTTTATATGTATTTTGAATATATATTTTCATAGAAAATTACTCTATATGTATATGTATAGAAAATACACATGAAATAATCTAAATTCGTATCGAAATAAATGAACAAAATACCGATAAAATAATGTAATTTTGAATGAAAATATATATAGAAAATACACATAAAATAACGTAAATACAAATAAATATATACACATAAAATGATTTGAATTTGAATGAAAATAGATATAAAAATAAACTTAAAATAAGGCAAATTTATAATGAAATATATATACATAATACACATAAAATAATGTAGATTTGTTTCAAAATATATATACGAATACACATAAAATAACGTAGATTTCTATAGAAATATATATACAAAATACACATGAAATGTTGTAAATACGTATAAAAATATATATAAAAATACACATTAAATAATGTAAATTCGTGTCAAAATAAATAATTAAAATATCAATAAAAGAATGAGTATTTGTATGAAAATACATATACAAAATACACATAAAATAACGTAAATTTGTATAAAACTATATATAAAAATACTCAAAAATAAGTTAAATTTGTATGAAAATAAATATACAAAATACACATAAAATTAGGTAAATTTGTAAAGAAATACATATACAAACTACACATAAAATAATGTAAATTTGAATGAAAATATATAAACAAATACACTTAAATTAACATAAATTTGTATAAAATATATATAAAAAATACTCATTAAATAATGTAAATATGTATAAAAATAATAAATACAAAACACAAATAGAATAATGTAAAATCGTATTAAAATAAATACACAGAATGTAAATAAAATAATGTAAATTTGTATGAAAATAAAGATGCAAAATACCCATAAAATAACCCATTTTTTATAAATATACAAAATACACATGAAAGGATGTAAATACGTATAAAAATATATATACAAAATACACATTAAATAATGTAAATTCGCGTCAAAATAAATAAACAAAATGTCAACAAAAGAATGTGTATTTGTATGAAAATAAATATACAAAATACACATAAGACAACATAAATTTGTATAAAACTATATACAAAAATACACAAAAATAATTTAAATTTGTATGAAAATAAATATACAAAATACACATAAAATTAGGTAAATTTGTATTGAAATACATATACAAAATACACATAAAATACTGTAAATTTGAATGAAAATACATTAACAAATACACTTAAAATAACGTAAATTTGTATAAAAAAATATATACAAAACACAAATAGAATAATGTAAAATCGTATCAAAATAAATACACAGAATATTAATAAAATAATGTAAATTTGTATGAAAATAAAGAGGCAAAATACCCATAAAATAACACATTTTTTTAAATATATATACAAAATACATAAAAAATTTATTTATATTAAAATAAATATACAAAATACACATACAATAAGGTAAATCTGTATTGAAATAGATATGCAAAATACATATAAAACAATGTAAATTTGTTTCAAAATATATATATATATATATATATATATATATATATATATATATATATATATATATATATATATATATATATATATATATATATATATATATATATATATATATATATATATATATATATATATATATATATATATATATATATAAAAATACAATATAAAAGATTTTTATAAAAATATATATACAAAATACACGGAAAATGAAGTAAATACGTATAAAAAAATGTATTCAAAATACACATAAAATAATGTAAATTCGTATCAAAATAAATAAACAAAATACCAATAAAAGAATGTGTATTTGTATAATTATAAATATACAAAATACACATAAAATAACGTAAATTTGTATAAAACTATATACAAAAATACACAGAAGCAATTAAATTCGTATGAAAATAGATATACAAAATACAGCTAAAATAAGCTAAATTTGAATTGAAATGTATATACAAAATACATAAAATAATGTAAATTTGTATCAAAATATTTATAAAAATACATATAATAACGTAAATTTGTTTAAAATATATAAACAAAATACACATTAAGTAATGTAAATACGTATAAAAAATATGTACAAAATACACATATAATCATGTAATTCGTATCAAACTAAATAAACAAAATAGTAATAAAATAATGTAAATTTGTATGAAAAACATATATAAATACATATAAAATAACGCTAATTTCCATAAAAAAATATGTCAAAAAATGAACGTAAAATAAATTAACTTTGGATAAAAATATATATACAAAACACACATTAAATAATGTAAATGCGTACATAAAATAACCTAAATTTGTATAAAACTATATACAAAAATACACAAAAATAATTTAAATTTGTATGAAAAGAAATATAGAAAATACACATAAAATTAGGTTAATTTCTATTGAAATACATATACAAAATACACATAAAATAATGTAAATTTGAAAGAAAATATATAAACAAATACACATATAATAACGTAAATTTGTATGAAATATATACAAAATACACATTAAATAATGTAAATATGTATAAAAAAATATATACAAAACACAAATAGAATAATGTAAAATCGTATCAAAATATATACACAGAATATTAATAAAATAATGTAAATTTGTATGAAAATTAAGATGCAAAATACCTATAAAATAACGCATTTTTTATAAGATTATTGATACCAAAATACACATAAAATATTTGAATTTGTATCAAAATAAATATACAAAATGCACATACAATAAGGTAAATTTGTATTGAAATAGATATGCAAAATACATATAAAATAATGTAAATTTGTTTCAAAATATATATGCGAATACACATAAAATAACGTAGATTTCTATAAAAATACACATAAAATTAAGTAAATACGTATAAAAAAATGTATACAAAATACACATAAAATAATGTAAATTCGAATAAAGGTAAATAAACAATATACCAATAAAAGAATGTGAATTTGTATAAATATAAATATACAAAATGCACATAAAATAACGTAAATTTATATAAAACTATATACATAAAATAACGCAAATTTCTATAAAAATATATGTACAAAAATGAACATTAGATAAATTTGCATAAAAATATATACAAAACACACATTAGATAATGTAAATGAGTATAAAAATATGTATACAAAATACCTATGAAATAATCTAAATTCGTATCGAATTAAATTAAGAAATACCAATAAAATAATGTAATTTTGGATGAAAATATATATACAAAATACACATAAAATAACCTAAATACAAATACAAATATACACATAAAATAATTTAAAATTGAATAAAATAAATATGCAAAATAAACATAAAATAAGGTAAATTTGTAATGAAATATATGAAAAAATACACATAAAATAATATAAATTTGTATGAAAATATATATACAAATGCACATTAAATAACATGAATTTGTATAAAATTTGTATCAAAATATATACTTATACACACAATAAAATAACGTAATTTTTTTATGAAAATGTATATACAAAATACACATAAAATAATTTAAATACGTAGAAAAATATATATACAAAAAACACATCAAATAGTGTAAATATGTATGAAAATATATAAACAAATACACATAAAATAATGTAAATTTGGATAAAAAATATATACAAAATTAACATTAAATAATGTAAATATATATATAAAAAAATATACAAAAAACACATAGAATAATGTTAAATCGTATCAAAATAAATAAAGAGAATATCAATAAAATAATGTAAATTTGTATGAAAATAAAGATGCAAAATATCCATATAATAACGCATATTTGCATAAAAATATATATACAAAAATACAAATAAAATAATTAAATTTGTATTAAAATAAATATAGAAAATGCACGTACAATAAAGTAAATTTGTATTGAAATAGATATGCAAAATACACATTAATAATGTAAATTTGAATCAAAATATATATACGAATACTCATAAAATAGAGTAAATTTCTATGAAATAGATATACAAAAAACACATAAAATAATATAAATACAAATAAATATATACACATAAAATAATGTAAATTTGTATGAAAATAAATATAAAAATAAACATAAAATAAAACAAAATTATATAAAATATATATACAAAATACACATAGAATAATGTAAAATCATATCAAAATAAATACACAGAATATCAATAAAATAATGTAAATTTGTATGAAAATAAAGATGCAAAATACCCATAAAATAAAGTAAATATTTATAAAAATATATACAAAATACACATAAATTAATCAAATTTGTATTAAAATTAATATACAAAATGCACATACAATAAGGTAAATTTGTATTAAAAAAATATGCAAAATACACATAAAACAATGTAAATTTGTTTCAAAATATATATACGAATACACATAAAATAACGCAGACTTCTATAGAAATATATATACAAAATACACTTGAAATAATGTAAATACGTATAAAAATATATATACAAAATACACATTAAATAATGTTAATTCGTGTCAAAATAAATAAACAAAATATCATGAAAAGAATGTGTATTTGTATGAAAATAGATATACAAAATACACATAAAATAACCTAAATTTGTATAAAACTATATACAAAAATACACAAAAATAATTTAAACTTGTATGAAAATAAATATACAAAAACATATAAAATAAGGTAAATTTGTATTGAAATACATATACAAAATACACATAAAATAATGTAAATTTGTATGAAAATATATAAAATACTTAAAATAACGTAAATTTGTATCAAATATATATACAAAAACACATTAAATAATGTAAATATGTATAAAAATATATACAAAACACAAATAAAATAATGTAAATCGTATCAAAATAAATACACAAAATATTAATAAAATAATGTAAATTTGTATGAGAAAACATATACAAATACATATAAAATAATGCATTTTTATAAAAATATATGTCCAAAATGAACATAAAATTTGGATAAAATATATATACAAAACACACATTAAATAATGATAAAATAACCTAAATTTGTATAAAACTATATACAAAATACATAATAATTTAAATTTTTATTAAAATAAATATAAAAAATAAAAATAAAATTATTTTAATTTATATTTAAATAAATATAAAAAATACACATAAAATAATGTAAATTTGAAAGAAAATATATAAACAAATACACATATAATAACGTAAATTTGTATGAAATATATATACAAAATACACATTAAATAATGTAAATATGTATAAAAAATATACAAAATACAAATAATAATGTAAATCGTATCAAAATATATACACAGAATATTAATAAAATAATGTAAATTTGTATGAAAATTAAGATACAAAATACCTATAAAATAACGCATTTTTATAAAATTATTGATACCAAAATACACAGAAACTATTTGAATTTGTCTCAACATAAATATTCATACGACTCCACATACAATAAAAGAGATTTCTATAGCAATATATATACAAAAACCATATGCAATTATGACACTATTTTATGGGTATTTTGTATATATATTTCAAAAGAAATTTACCTAGTTTTATGTGTATTTTGAATATCTATTTTCATTCAAACTCAAATTATTTTTATGTATTTTTGTATATATTTCAATACAAATTTTAGTTAGGTTATGTGTATTTTGTAAATCTATTTTCATTCAAATATATATTATTTTATTGGTATTTTGTTGATTTATATTGATACCAATTTACATTATTTTATATGTACTTTATATATATTTTTTACGCATTTACATTATTTAATATTTATTTTGAGTATATAATTTTATACAAATTCATGGTATTTTATGTGTATTTGTATATATATTTTCATATAAATTACATTATTTTATGTGTATTTTGTACATATATTCATTACAAATTTACCTTATTTTATGTTTATTTTGTATGTGTATTACATTTATATTTATACAAATACACATTCTTTTATTGGTATTTTGTTTATTTATTTTGTTTCAATTTACATTATTTTATGTGTTTTTGTTTACATTTATTTATACGTATTTACTTAATTTTATGTATTTTGTATATATTTTATAGAAATCAACGTTATTTTATGTGTATTCATACATATATTTTGAAACAAATTTACATTGTTTTATATGTACAATAAAGTAAATTTGTATTGAAATAGATATGCAAAATACATATAAAGCAATGTAAATTTGTTTCAAAATATGTATACGAATACACATAAAATAACGTAGATTTCTATAAAAATATATATACAAAATACACATAAAATGAAGTAAATACGTATAAAAAAATGTATACAAAATACACATAAAATAATGTAAATTCATATCATAATAAATAAACAAAATACCAATAAAAGAATGTGTATTTGTATAAATATAAATATACAAAATACACATAAAATAACGTAAATTTATATAAAACTATATTCAAAAATACACAGAAGTAATTAAATTTGTATGAAAATATATACAAAATACACACAAAATAAGCTAAATTTGAATTGAAATATATATACAAAATACATGAAATAAAGTAAATTTGTATCAAAATATTTAAACAAATACACATATAATAACGTAAATTTGTATGAAAATATATAAACAAAATACACATTAAATAATGTAAATACGTATAAAAAATATGTACAAAATACACATATAATCATGTAATTCGTATCAAAATAAATAAACAAAATAATAATAAAATAATATAAATTTTTATGAGTAAACGTGTATGTTGCATATTTTTTCAATACAAATTTACCTTATTATTTACGCATTTTGTATATTAATTTTAATACAAATTTAATTATTCGATGTGTATTTTTGTATCTGTATTTTTATAAACATATGCTTTATTTTTTGGGTATTTTGCATCTTTATTTTCATACAAATTTACATTATTTTATTGATATTCTGCTCATTCATTTTGCTACGAATTGACATTATTCTATGTGTATTTTGTATATATTTTTCATACAAATTTACGTTATTTTATGTGTATATATATTTTGACACAAATTTACAATATTTTATGGGTATTTTGTATATACATTTCAAAAGAAATTTACCTAGTTTTATGTGTATTTTGTATATCTATTTTCATTCAAACTCAAATTATTTCTATGTATTTTTGTATATATTTTAATACAAATTTTTGTTATGTTATGTGTATTTTGTAAATTTATTTTCATTCAAATATATATTATTTTATTGGTGTTTTGTTGATTTATATTCATACGAATTTACATTATTTTATATATTATGTACTTTGTATATATATTTTTATTCGCTTTTACATTATTTAATAGTTATTTTGAATATATATTTTTATACAAATTCATGGTATTTTATGTGTATTTGTATATATATTTTTATATAAATTTACATTATTTTATGTGTATTTTGTACATATATTTTATTACAAATCTACCTTATTTTATGTTTATTTTGTATGTGTTTTTAGTATATTTATATTTATCCAAATACACATTCTTTTATTGGTATTTTGTTTATTTATTTTAATTCGAATTTACATTATTTTATGTGTATTTTGTATACATTTTTTTATACGTATTTACTTAATTTTAAGTGTATTTTGCATATATATTTTTATAGAAATATACGTTTTTTTATTTGTATTCGTATATATATTTTGAAACAAATTTACATTGTTTTATATGTATTTTTGCATACCTCTTTCAATTCAAATTTACCTTATTGTATGTGCATTTTGTATATTTATTTCAATGCAAATTTAAATATTTTATGTGTTTTTTGGAATATATATTTTTATAAGATTACGAAAATTTCAATAAAAATATATACAAAAAAACAAAAAAATAAATTTCAATTTGTATGAAAATAGATATACAAAATACACATATAATTAGTTAAATTTGTATTTAAATACATGTACAAAATACACATAAAATAATGTAAATTTGTATGAAATGAAAACAAATTCACATAAAATTCGCGTCAAAATAAATAAACAAAATATCAATAAAAGAATGTGTATTTGTATGAAAATAGATATACAAAATACACATAAAATAACCTAAATTTGTATCAAACTATATACAAAAATAAACAAAAATATTTTAAATTTGTATGAAAATAAATATACAAAATACATGTAAAATTAGGTAAATTTGTATTGAAATACCTACACAAAATACACATTAAAATATTGTAAATTTGAATGAAAATACATAAACAAATACACTTAAAATAACGTAAATTTGTATAAAAAAAATATGTACAAAACACAAATAGAATAATGTAAAATCGTATCAAAATAAATACACAGAATATTAATAAAATAATGTAAGTTTGTATGAAAATAAAGAAGCAAAATACCCATAAAATAAATATACAAAAAACACATACTATAAGGTAAATTTGCATTGAAATAGATATGCAAAATACATATAAAACAATGTAAATTTGTTTCAAAATATATATACGAATACATATAAAATAACGTAGATTTCTATAAAAAATATATATAAAAAATACACATAAAATAAAGTAAATACCTATAAAAAAATGTATACAAAATACACATAAAATAATGTAAATTCGTATCAAAATAAATAAACAAAATACCAATAAAAGAATGTGTATTTGTATAAATATAAAAATACAAAATACACATAAAATAACGTAAATTTATATAAATCTATATACAAAAATATACACAAAATAAGCTAAATTTGAATTGAAATATATATACAAAATACATGAAATAAAGTAAATTTGTATCAAAATATTTAGACAAATACACATATAATAACGTAAATTTGTATGAAAATATATAAACAAAATACACATTAAATAATGTAAATACGTATAAAGAAAAATGTACAAAATACACATATAATCATGTAATTCGTATCAAAATAAATAAACAAAATACCAATAAAATAATATAAATTTGTATGAGTAAACGTGTATGTTGCATATTTTTTCAATACAAATTTACGTTATTATATACGCATTTTGTATATTAATTTTAATAGATGTGTATTTGAATATATATATTTTGATACAAATTTACATTATTTTATGTATTTTCTATATTTATTTCAATTGAAATTTAGCATATTTTATGTGTCTTTTGTATATCTATTTTCATACAAATTTAATTATTTTTGTTTATTTTTGTATATAGTTTTATACAATTTTACGTTATTTTATGTGTATTTTGAATATTTATATTTATACAAGTAAACATTCTTTTATTGGCATTCAGTTTATTTATTTTGATACGAATTTACATTATTTTATGTGTATTTTGTATACATTTTCTTATACGTATTTACTTCATTTTATGTGTATTTTGTATATATATTTTTATAGAAATCTACGCTATTTTATGTGTATTCGTATATATATTTTGAAACAAATTTACATTGTTTTATGTGTATTTTGCATATCTATTTCAATACAAATTTACCTTATTGTATGTGCATTTTGTATATTTATTGTAATACAAATTTAAATATTTTGTGTATTTTGGTATAAATATTTTCATAAAAATAGGGTATTTTGCATCTTTATTTTCATACAAATATACATTATTTTATTAATATTCTGTGTACTTATTTTGATACTATTTTACATTATTCTATTTGTGTTTTGTATATATTTTTTTATACATATTTACATTATTTAATGTGTATTTTCTATATATACTTCATACAAATTTACGTTATTTTAAGTGTATTTGTTTATATATTTTCATTCAAATTTACAGTATTTTATGTGTATTTTGTATATGTATTTCAATAGAAATTTAACTAGTTTTATATGTATTTTGTATATATATTTTTATTTTAAATTTAAATTATTATTGTGTATTTTTAATAGAGTTTTATACAAATTTACAATATTTTATGTGTATTTTGTATATCTATTTTCATACAAATACACATTCTTTTATTGATATTTTGTTTATTTATTTTGATGCGAATTTACATTATTTAATGTGTATTGTGTATATATATTTTTTAACGTATTTACGTCATTTCATGTGTAATTTGTATATATATTTCTATAGAAATATACGTTATTTTATGTGTATTCGTATATATATTTTGAAAGAAATATACATTGTTTTATGTGCATTTTCTATATTTTGTATATGCAAAATACACATAAAGTTAGGCAAATTTGTATTGAAATACATATACAAAACTCACATAAAATAATGTAAATTTGTATGAAAATATATAAACAAATACATATAAAATCACGTAAATTTGCATAAAATATATATATACAAAATATACATTAAATATTTTAAATATGTATAAAAATATATTATATTATATATATTTTTATTGATATTTGCGTTATTTATGTGAATTTTGTATATGTTTTCTAATAGAAATTTACATTATTTTATTGGTATTTTGTCTATTTATTTTGATACGAATTACATGATTATTTGTGTATTTTTAACATCTTTTTTATACGTATTTACATTATTTAATGTGTATTTTGTTTATATATTTTTATACAAATTTACTTTATTATATGTGTATTTGTATAGGTATTTTGATACAAATTTACATTATTTTATGTATTTTGTATATATATTTCATTTCAAATTTAGCTTATTTGATGTGTATTTTGTATATCTTTTTATTTTAATACAAAATCAAATATTTTATGTTTTTTCGTATATATATTTTTATAAAAAATGCGTTACTTTATGGGTATTTTGCATCTTAATTTTCATACAAATTTACATTATTTTAATAATATTTTCTGTATTTATTTTGATACGATTTTACATTATTTTATTTGTGTTTTGTATATATTTTTTTTTACATATTTACATTATTTAATGTTTTTTTTTTGTATATATATTTGATACAAATTTAAGTTATTTTAAGTCTATATGTTTATATATTTTCATTCAAATTTACATTATTTTATGTGTATTTTGTATATGTATTTCAATACAAATTTACCTATTTTTATATGTTTTTTGTATATTTATTTTCATACAAGTTTAATTTATTTTTGTGTATTTTTGTATATAGTTTTATACAAATTTAGTTTATTTTATGTGTATTTTGTATATCTATTTTCATACAAATACACATTCTTTTCATGATATTTTGTTTATTTATTTTGACACGAATTAACATTATTTAATGTGTATTTTGTATATATATTTTTATACGTATTTACATTATTTCAAGTGTAATTTGTATATATATTTCTATAGAAATCTGCGTTATTTTATGTGTATTCGTATATATATTTTGAGACAAATTTACATTGTTTTATGTGTATTTTGCGTATTTTTTCAAAACAAATTTACCTTATTGTATGTGCATTTTGTATATTAATTTTAATACAAATTTGATTAATCTATGTGTATTTTTGTATATGTATTTTTATAAAAATATGCTTTATTTTATGGGTATTTTGCATCTTTATTTTCATGCAAATTTACATTATTTTATTAATATTCTGTGTATTTAGTTTAAAATGATTTTACATTATTCTATGTGTATTTTGTATATATATTTTATATAAAATGCATTTGTTTTCATTTCATACAAATCTACATTATTTTATGTTTTTTTGTACATGTATTTAAATACAAATTTAAGTAGTTATATGTGTATTTTGTATATCTTTTTTGTATGTATATTTTTATTGAAATTTACTCTATTTTATGTGTATTCGTATATATATTTTGATACAAATTTACATTATTGATGTGTATTTTGCTTATCTATTTGAATACCAATTTACTTTATTGTACGTGCATTTTGTATATTTATTTTAATACAAATTTATATGGATATTTTGCATCTTTATTTTCATACAAATTTACATTATTTTATTGATATTCTCTTTATTTATTTTGATACGATTTAACATTATTCTGTGTATTTTGTATATTTTTTTATACATATTTACATTATTTATTGTTTATTTTGTATATATATTTTATCCAAATTTACATTATTTTATGTGTATTTGTTTATATATTTTCATACAAATTTATATTATTTTATGTGTTTTTTGTATATATATTTTTCTACGTATTTAAATTATTTTATGTGTATTTTGTATATACATTTTCATAAAAAAAATTACGTTATTTTATTGTGTGTATAAGTATATATTTTGATACAAATTTTATACAAATTCATGTTATTTAATGTGTATTTGTATATATATTTTCATACAAATTTATATTATTTTATGTGTATTTTTTCATATATTTCATTACAAATTTACCTTATTTTATGTTTATTTTGTATATTTATTTCATTCAATTTTAAATTATTCTGTGTATATTTGTATTTGTATTTAGGTTATTTTATGTGTATTTTGTATATATATTTTCATCCAAAATTACATTATTTTATTGATATTTTCTTAATTTAATTCGATACAAATTTAGATTATTTCATAGGTATTTTGTATACATGTTTTTATACTCATTTACATTATCTAAAGTGTGTTTTGTATATATATTTTTATGCAAATTTATTTTGTGTTCATTTTTGTACATATATTTTTATAGAAATTTGAGTTATTTTATGTATATAGATTTATATAAATTAACGTTATTTTATGTGCATTTTGTATATTTAAATTTATACAAATACACATTCTTTTATTGGTATATTGTTTATTTACATTTATACGAATTTACATTATTTTTTTATACGTATTTACTTAATATTATGTGTATTTTGTATATGTATTTTTATAGAAATCTACGTTATTTTATGTGTATTCGTATATATATTTTGAAACAAATTTACATTATTTTATATGTATTTTGCATATCTATTTCAATACAAATTTACCTTATTGTTTGTGCATTTTGTATATTTATTTTAATACAAATTCAAATATTTTATGTGTATTTTGGTATCAATAATTTTATAAAAAAAAGCGTTATTTTATAGGTATTTTGCATCTTAATTTTCATACAAATTTACATTATTTTATTAATATTCTGAGTATATATTTTGATACGATTTTACATTATACTATATGTGTTTTGTATATATTTTTTTATACATATTTACATTATTTAATGTGTATTTTGAATATATATTTTATACAAATTTACGTTATTATATGTGTATTTGTTTATATATTTTCTTCCAAATTTACATTATTTTATATGTATTTTGTATATGTATTTCAATACAAATTAACCTAATTTTATGTGTATTTTGTATATTTCTTTTCATACAAATTTAAATTATTTTTGTGTATTTTTGTATATAGTTTTATACAAATTTAGGTTATTTTATGTACGCATTTACATTATTTAATGTGTGTTTTGTATATATATTTTTATCCAAAGTTACATTATTTTACGTTCATTTTTGGACATATATTTTTATGGAAATTAGCGTTTTTTTATATGTATTTGTATATGTTTTCTCATACAAATTTACATTATTTTATTGATATTTTGTTTATTTAGTTTGATACGAATTACATAATTATATGTGTATTTTGTACATATTTTTTATACGTATTTACATTACTTAATGTGTATTTTGTTTATATAATTTTAAACAAATTTACGTTATTATATGTATTTTTATAAATATTTTGATACAAATTTACATTATTTTATGTATTTTGTATATACATTTCAATTCAAATTTAGCTTATTTTATCTGTATTTTGTATATCTATTTTCATACGAATTTAATAACTTCTGTGTATTTTTGTATATAGTTTTATACAAATTTACGTTATTTTATGTGTGTTTTGTATATTTATATTTATACAAATACACATTCTTTTATTGGTATTTTGTTTAATTATTTTGAAACGATTTTACATTATTTTATGTGTATTTTGTATACATTTTCTTATACGTATTTACTTCATTTTATGTGTATTTTGTATATATATTTTTATACAAATCTACGTTATTTTATGTGTATTCGTATATATATTTTTAAACAAATTTACATTGTTTTAAATGTATTTTGCAAATCTATTTCAATACAGATTTACCTTATTGTATGTGCATTTTGTATATTTATTTTAATACAAATTAATTTTTTCATGTGTATTTTGGTATATATATTTTTTAAAAAAATGCGTTATTTAATGGGTATTTTGCATCTTTATTTTCATACAAATTTACATAGTTTTTTTTAATATTCTGTGTATTTATTTTGATATGATTTTACATTATTCTATTTGTGTTTTGTATATATTTTTTTATACATATTTACATTATTTAATGTGTATTTTGTATATTTTAAAACAAATTTACGTTATTTTATGCGCATCTGTTAAAATATTTTGATACAAATTTACATTATTTTATGTATTTTGTATATATATTTCAATACAAATTTAGTTTATTTTATGTATATTTTGTATATCTATTTTCATTCGTATCAAAATAAATAAACAAAATAGCAATAAAATAATGTAAATTTGTATGAGAAAACATATACAAATACACATAAAATAACGCAAATTTCAAAAAAAATATATGTACAAAAATTCACATAAAATAAAGTAAATTTACATAAAAATATATATACAAAACACACATTAAATAATGTAAATGCGTACATGAAATAACCTAAATTTGTATAAAACTATATACAAAAATACACAAAAATATTTAAAATTTGTATAAAAAGAAATATACAAAACACATAAAATTAGGTAAATTTGTATTGAAATACATATACAAAATACACATAAAATAATGCAAATTTGAATGAAAATATATAAACAAATACACTTAAAATAACGTAAATTTGTATGAAATATATATGCAAGATACACATTAAATAATGTAAATGTGTATAAAAAAATATATACAAAAAAGAAATAGAATAATGTAAAATCCTATCAATATAAATACACAGAATATCAATAAAATAATGTAAATTTGTATGAATAGAAAGATGCAAAATTCCCATAAAATAGCGCATTTTTTATAAAAATATATATACCAAAATAAACATAAAATATTTAAATTTGAATTGAAATAAATATACAAAATCCATATACAGTAAGGTAAATATGTATTGAAAGAGATATTCAAAAATACATATAAAACAAAGCTAATTTGTTTCAAAATATATATACGAATACACATAAAATAACGTAGATTTCTATAGAAATATATATACAAAATACACATGAAATTATGTAAATACGTATAAAAATATATATACAAAATACATATCTAGGTAAATTCGTGTCAAAATAAACAAAATATCATGAAAAGAATGTGTATTTGCATGAATATAAATAATAGATAATAAATTTGTATGAAATAGATATGCAAGATTCACATTTTTTATGTGTATTTTGTATATATTTTTATAGAAATCAACGTTATTTTATGTGTATTCGTATATATATTTTGAAACAAATTTACATTGTTTTATATGTATTTTGCATATCTATTTCAATACAAATTTACCTTACAGTATGTGCATTTTTTATATTTATTTTAATACAAATTTTAATATTTTATGTGTATTTTGGTATATATATTTTTATAAAAAATGCGTTATTTTATGGCTATTTTGCATCTTTATTTTCATACAAATTTACATTATTTAATTAATATTCTGTGTATTTATTTTGATACGATTTTACATTATTCTATTTGTGTTTTGTATATATTTTTTTATACATATTTACATTATTTAATTAGTATTTTGTATATATATTTGATACAAATTTACGTTATTTTAAGTGTATATGTTTATATATTTTCATTCAAATTTCCATTATTTTATGTGTATTTTGTATATGTATTTCAATACAAATTTACCTAATTTTATGTGTATTTTGTATATTTATTTTCATACAAATTTAAATTATTTTTAATGTATTTTTGTATATAGTTTTATACAAACTTAGGTTATTTTATGAGTATTTTGTATATCTATTTTCATACAAATACACATTCTTTTATTGATATTTTGTTTATTTATTTTTACGAGAATTTAAATTATTTAATGTGTATTTTGTATATATATATATATTTTTATACGTATTTACATCATTTCATGTGTATTTTGTATATATATTTCTATAGAAATCTAATTTATTTTATGTGTATTCGTATATAGATTTTTAAACAAATTTACGCTTTCATGTGCATTTTGTATATTTTTTCAATACAAATTTACCTTATTGTACGTGCATTTTGTATATTAATTTTAATACAAATTTAATTATTCTATGTGTATTTTTGTATATGTTTTTTTTAAATATATATGCTTTATTTTATGGGTATTTTGCATCTTTATTTTCATACAAAATTACATTATTTTATTGATATTCTGTGTATTTATTTTGATACGATTTTACATTATTCTATGTGTATTTTGTATATATTTTTCATTTAATTTAACTTATTTTATGTGTATTTTGTATATCTATTTATTTTAATACAAAATCAAATATTTTATGTTTTTTCGTATATATATTTTTATAAAAAATGCGTTATTTTATGGGTATTTTGCATCTTAATTTTCATACAAATATACATTATTTTATTAATATTTTCTGTATTTATTTTCATACGATTTTACATTATTTTATTTGTGTTGTGTATATATTTTTTTTATACATATTTACATTATTTAATGTGTTTTTTGTATATATATTTGATACAACTTTACGTTATTTTAAGTCCATATGTTTATATATTTTCATTCAAATTTACATTATTTTATGTGTATTTTGTATATGTATTTCAATACAAATTTACCTAATTTTATGTTTTTTGTATATTTATTTTCATACAAATTTAAATTATTTTTGTGTATTTTTGTTTATAGTTTTATACAAATTTAGGTTATTTTATGTGTATTTTGTATATCTATTTTCATAAAAATACACATTCTTTTCATGATATTTTGTTTATTTATTTTGACACGAATTAACATTATTTAATGTGTATTTTGTATATATATTTTTATACGTATTGACATTATTTCAAGTGTATTTTGTATATATATTTCTATAGAAATCTGCGATATTTTATGTGTATTCGTTTATATATTTTGAAACAAATTTACATTGTTTTATGTGTATTTTGCATATTTTTTCAATACAAATTTACCTTATTGTATGTGCATTTTGTATATTAATTTTATTACAAATTTGATTAATCTATGTGTATTTTTGTATATGTATTTTTATAAAAATAAGCTTTATTTTATGGGTATTTTGCATCTTTATTTTCATACAAATTTACATTATTTTATTGATATTCTGTGTATTTATTTTGATATGATTTTACATTATTCTATGTGTATTTTGTATATATATTTTATATAAAATGTATTTGTTTTCATTTCATACAAATCTACATTATTTTATGTGTTTTTTGTACATGTATTTAAATACAAATTTAACTAGTTATATGTGTATTTTGTATATCTATTTTGTATGTATATTTTCATAGAAATTTACTCTATTTTATGAGTATTCGTATATATATTTTGATACAAATTTACATTATTGATGTGTATTTTGCAAATCTATTTCAATACAAATTTACTTTATTGTACGTGCATTTTGTATATTTATTTTAATACAAACTTAACTATTTTATATGTATTTTTGTATATATATTTTTATGCAAATATGCGTTATTATATGGATATTTTGCATCTTTATTTTCATACAAATTTACATTATTTTATTGATATTCTCTTTATTTATTTTGATACGATTTAACAACATTCTATGTGTATTTTGTATATTTTTTTTATACATATTTACATTATTTAATGTTCATTTTGTATATATATTTTATCCAAATTTACATTATTTTATGTGTATTTGTTTATATATTTTCGCACAAATTTACATTATTTTATGTTTTTTGTATATATATTTTTCTACGTATTTAAATTATTTTACGGGTATTTTGTATATACATTTTCATAAAAAAATTACGTTATTTTATTGTGTGTATAAGTATATATTTTGATACAAATTTTATACAAATTCATGTTATTTAATGTGTATTTGTATATATATTTTCATACAAATTTATATTATTTTATGTGTTTTTTTCATATATTTCATTACAAATTTACCTTATTTTATGTTTATTTTGTATATTTATTTCATTCAATTTTAAATTATTTTATGTGTATACTTGTATTTGTATTTAGGTTATTTTATGTGTATTTTGTATATATATTTTCATCCAAAATTACATTATTTTATTGGTATTTCTTAATTTAATTCTATACGAATTTAGATTATTTCATAGGTATTTTGTATACATATTTTTATACTCATTTACATTATCTAAAGTGTGTTTTGTATATATATTTTTATGCAAATTTATTTTATGTTCATTTTTGTATTTTATGTTATTTTATGTATATAGTTTTATATAAATTTACGTTATTTTATGTGCATTTTGTATATTTATATTTATACAAATACACATTCTTTTATTGGTATATTGTTTATTTACATTTATACGAATTTACATTATTTTATGTGTATTTTGTATACATTTTTTTATACGTATTTACTTAATATTATGTGTATTTTGTATATGTATTTTTATAGAAATCTACGTTATTTTATGTGTATTCGTATATATATTTTGAAACAAATTTACATTATATTATATGTATTTTGCATATCTATTTCAATACAAATTTACCTTATTGTATGTGCATTTTGTATATTTATTTTAATACAAGATCAAATATTTTATATGTATTTTGGTATCAATAATTTTATAAAAAAATGCGTTATTTTATAGGTATTTTGCATCTTAATTTTCATTTTATATGTACTTTGTATATATATTTTTATGCGCTCTTACATTATTCAATATTTATTTTGAATATATATTTTTATACAAATTCATGGTATTTTATGTGTATTTGTATATATATTTTCATATAAATTTACATTATTGTATGTGTATTTTGTACATATATTTTATTACAAATGTACCTTATTTTATGTTTATTTTGTATGTGTATTTTGTATATTTATATATATCCAAATACACATTCTTTTATTGATATTTTGTGTATCTATTTTAATTCGAATTTACATTATTTTATGTGTATTTTGAATACATTTTTTTATACGTATTTACTTAATTTTATGTGTATTTTGTATATATATTTTTATAGAAATCTACGTTTTTTTATTTGTATTCGTATATATATTTTGAAACAAATTTACATTGTTTTATATGTATTTTTTCATATCTCTTTCAATACAAATTTATCTTATTGTATATGCATTTTGTATATTTATTTCAATACAAATTTAAAAATTTTAAGTGTATTTTGGTATATATATTTTTATAAGAAATGCGCTATTATATGGGAATTTTGCATCTTTATTTTCATACAAATTTACGTTATTTTATTAATATTCTGTGTATTTATTTTGATACGATTTTACATTATTCTATTTGTTTTTTGTATATACTGTTTTATACATATTTACATTATTTAATGTGTATCTTGCATATATATTTTATACAAATTTATTATCTATTATCTATTTTCATACAAATACACATTCTTTTCATGATATTTTGTTTATTTATTTTGACACGAATTTACATTATTTGATATGTATTTTATATATATATTTTTATACTTATTTACATAATTTCATATGTTTTTTGTATATATATTTAATAGATATTCAAAATACACATAAAATAACCTAAATTTGTATCAAACTATATACAAAAATACACAAAAATATTTTAAATTTGTATGAAAATAAATATACAAAATACACATAAATTAGGTAAATTTGTATGGAAATACGTATACAAAATACACAAAATAATGTAAATTTGAATGAAAACACATAAACAAATACACTTAAAATAACGTAAATTTGTATAAAAAAATATATACAAAACACAAATAGAATAATGTAAAATCGTATCAAAAAAAATTCACAGAATATTAATAAAATAATGTAAATTTGTATGAAAATAAAGAGGCAAAATACCCATAAAATAACGCATTTTTTTTATTTATAAAAATATATATACCATAATACACATAAAAAAATTTGATTTGTATTAAAATAAATATATAAAAAACACATACAATAAGGTAAATTTGTATTGAAATAGATACGCAAAATACCTATAAAGCAAAGCAAATTTGTTTCAAAATATGTATACGAATACACATAAAATAACGTAGATTTCTATAAATATATATATACAAAATACACATAAAATGAAGTAAATACGTATAAAAAAATGTATACAAAATACACATAAAATAATGTAAATTCGTATCAAAATAAATAAACAAAATACCAATAAAAGAATGTGTATTTGTATAAATATATATATACAAAATACACATAAAATAACGTAAATTTATATAAAACTATATACATAAATACACAGAAGTAATTAAATTTGTTTGAAAATATATACAAAATACACACAAAATAAGCTAAATTTGAATTGAAATATATATACAAAATACATGAAATAAAGTAAATTTGTATCAAAATATTTATACAAATACACATATAATAACGTAAATTTGTATGAAAATATAAACAAAATACACATTAAATAATGTAAATACGTATAAAAAAATGTGTACAAAATACACATATAATCATGTAATTCGTATCAAAATAAATAAACAAAATACCAATAAAATAATATAAATTTGTATGAGTAAACGTGTATGTTGCATATTTTTTCAATACAAATTTACCTTATTATATACGCATTTTGTATATTAATTTTAATACAAATTTAATTATTCGATGTGTATTTTTGTATCTGTATTTTATAAACATATGCTATTTTTTGGGGGGGTATTTTGCATCTCTATTTTCATACAAATATACATTATTTTATTGATATTCTGCTGATTCATTTTGATACGAATTGACATTATTCTATGTGTATTTTGTATATATTTTTCATACAAATTTACGTTATTTTATGTGTATTTGTTTATATATTTTGACACAAATTTACAATATTTTATGGCTATTTTGTATCTACATTTCAAAAGAAATTTACCTAGTTTTATGTGTATTTTGTATATCTATTTTCATACAAACTCAAATTATTTCTATGTATTTTTGTATATATTTTAATACAAATTTTAGTTATGTTATGTGTATTTTGTAAATTTATTTTCATTCATATATATATATTATTTTATTGGTGTTTTGTTGATTTATATTGATACGAATTTACATTATTTTATATGTACTTTGTATATATATTTTATACGCTTTTACATTATTTAATATTTATTTTGAATATATATTTTTATACAAATTCATGGTATTTTATGTGTATTTGTATATATATTTTCATATAAATTTACATTATTTTATGTGTATTTTGTACATATATTTTATTACAAATCTACCTTATTTTATGTTTATTTTGTATATGTATTTTGTATATTTATATTTATCCAAATACACATTCTTTTATTGGTATTTTGTTTATTTATTTTAAATCGAATTTACATTATTTTATGTGTATTTTGTATACATTTTTTATACGTATTTACATAATTTTATGTGTATTTTGTTTATATATTTTATAGGAATCTACGTTATTTTATTTGTATTCGTATATATATTTTGAAACAAATTTACATTGTTTTATATGTATTTTTGCATATCTCTTTCAATACAAATTTACCTTATTGTATGTGCATTTTGTATATTTATTTCAATACAAATTTAAATATTTTATGTGTATTTTGGTATATATATTTTTATAAAAAATGCGCTATTTTATGGGAATTTTGCATCTTTATTTTCATACAAATTTACATTATTTTATTAATATTCGGTGTATTTATTTTGATACGAATTTACATTATTCTATGTGTTTGTTGTATCTACTTGTTTATACATATTTCCATTAGTTCATGAGTATCTTGCATATATATTTTATACAAATTTATTATCTATTATCTATTTTTATACAAATACACATTCTTTACATGATATTTTGTTTATTTATTTTGACACGAGTTTACATTATTTGATATGTATTTTGTATATATATTTTTATACGTATTTACATAATTTCATATGTATTTTGTATATATTTTCTATAGAAATCTACTTTATTTTATGTGTATTCGTATATATATTTTGAAACAAATTTACATTGTTTTATATGTATTTTTGAATATCTCTTTTAATACAAATTTACCTTACTGTATATGCATTTTGTATATTTATTTCAATACAAATTTAAATATTTTATGTGTATTTTGGTATATATATTTTTATAAAAAATGCGATAATTTTGGGAATTTTGCATCTTTATTTTCATACAAATTTACATTATTTTATTGATATTCTGTGTATTTATTTTGATACGATTTTACATTATTCTATTTGTTTTTTGTATATATTTTTTATACACATTTACATTATTTAATGTGTATCTTGCATATATATTTTATACAAATTTACGTTATTTTAAGTGTATTTGTCTTTATATTTTCATTCAAATTTACATTTATTTTAATTCGAATTTACATTATTTTATGTGTATTATGTATACATTTTTTTATACGTATTTACTTAATTTTATGTGTATTTTGTATATATATTTTTATAGAAATCTACGTTTTTTATTTGTATTCGTATATATATTTTGAAACAAATTTACATTGTTTTATATGTATTTTTGCATATCTCTTTCAATACAAATTTACCTTATTGTATGTGCATTTTGTATATTTATTTCAATGCAAATTTAAATATTTTATGTGTATTTTGGTATATATATTTTTATAAGAAATGCGCTATTTTATGGGAATTTTGCATCTTTATTTTCATACAAATTTACATTATTTTATTAATATTCGGTGTATTTATTTTGATACGATGTTACATTATTCTATTTTTTTCTTGTATATACTTTTTTTATACATATTTACATTATTTAATGTGTATCTTGCATATATATTTTATACAAATTTATTATCTATTATCTATTTTCATACAAATACACATTCTTTTCATGATATTTTGTTTATTTATTTTGACACGAATTTACATTATTTGATATGTATTTTGTATATATATTTTTATACGTATTTACATAATTTCATATGTATTTTGTATATATATTTCTATAGAAATCTACTTTATTTTATGTGTATTCGTATATATATATTTTGAAACAAATTTACATTGTTTTATATGTATTTTTGAATATCTCTTTCAATACAAATTTACCTTACTGTATATGCATTTTGTATATTTATTTCAATACAAATTTAAATATTTTATGTGTATTTTGGTAAATATATTTTTATAAAAAATGCGATAATTTTTGGGAATTTTGCATCTTTATTTTCATACAAATTTACATTATTTTATTGATATTCTGTGTATTTATTTTGATACGATTTTACATTATTCTATTTGTTTTTTGTATATATATTTTTTATACACATTTACATTATTTAATGTGTATCTTGCATATATATTTTATACAAATTTACGTTATTTTAAGTGTATTTGTTTATTTTTTTCATTCAAATTTACATTATTTGATGTGTATTTTGTATATGTATTTCAATACAAATTTACCTAGTTTTATGTGTATTTTGTATATTTCTTTTCAAACAAATTTAAATTATTATTGTGTATTTTTGTATATAGCTTTATACAAATTTAGGTTATTTTATGTACGCATTTACATTATTTAGTGTGTGTTTTGTATATATATTTTTTTGCAAATTTACTTTATTTTATGTGCATTTTTGTACATATATTTTTATAGAAATTTGCGTTATTTGTATATGTTTTCTCATACAAATTTACATTATTTTATTGCTATTTTGTTTATTTATTTTGATACGAATTACATGATTATATGTGTATTTTGTACATATTTTTCATACGTATTTACATTACTTAATGTGTATTTTGTTTATATATTTTTAAACAAATCTACGTTATTATATGTATTTGTATAAATATTTTGATACAGATTTACATTATTTTATGTATTTTGTATGTACATTTCAAATCAAATTTAGCTCATTTTAGCTGTATTTTGTATATATATTTTCATACAAATTTAATTACTTCTGTGTATTTTTGTATATAGTTTTATACAAATTTACGATATTTTATGTGTATTTTGTATATTTATATTTATACAAATACACATTCTTTTACTGGTATTTTGTTTATTTATTTTGATACGATTTTATGTATTTTTATATTCATTTTTTATACGTATTTACTTCATTTTATGTGTATATATTTTTATAGAAATCTACGTTATTTTATGTGTATTTTACAAATACACATTCTTTTATTGGTATATTGTTTATTTACATTTATACGAATTTACATTATTTTATGTGTATTTTGTATATATTTTTTATACGTATTTACTTAATATTATGTGTATTTTGTATATGTATTTTTATAGAAATCTACGTTATTTTATGTGTATTCGTATATATATTTTGAAACAAATTTACATTATTTTATATGTATTTTGCATATCTATTTCAATACAAATTTACCTTATTGTATGTGCATTTTGTATATTTATTTTAATACAAATTCAAATATTTTATATGTATTTTGGTATCAATATTTTTATAAAAAATGCGTTATTTTATAGGTATTTTGCATCTTAATTTTCATACAAATTTACATTATTTTATTAATATTCTGTGTATATATTTTGATACGATTTTACATTATTCTATTTGTGTTTTGTATATATATTTTATACATATTTACATTATTTAATTTGTATTTTGATTATATATTTCATACAAATTTACGTTATTATATGTGTATTTGTTTATATATTTTCTTTCAAATTTACATTATTTTATATGTATTTTGTATATGTATTTCAATACAAATTAACCTAATTTTATGTGTATTTTGTATATTTCTTTTCATAAAATTTAATTATTTTGTGTATTTTTGTATATAGTTTTATACAAATTTAGGTTATTTTATGTACGCATTTACATTATTTAATGTGTGTTTTGTATATATATTTTATCCAAAGTGACTTTATTTTACGTTCATTTTTGGACATATAATTTATGGAAATTAGCGTTATTTTATATGTATTTGTATATGTTTTCTCATACAAATTTACATTATTTTATTGATATTTTGTTTATTTAGTTTGATACGAATTACATGATTATATGTGTATTTTGTACATATTTTTATACGTATTTACATTACTTAATGTGTATTTTGTTTATATATTTTTAAACAAATTTACGTTATTATATGTATTTTTATAAATATTTTGATACAAATTTACATTATTTTATGTATTTTCTATATACATTTCAATTCAAATTTAGCTTATTTTATCTGTATTTTGTATATCTATTTTCATACGAATTTAATAACTTCTGTGTATTTTTGTATATAGTTTTATACAAATTTACGTTATTTTATGTGTATTTTGTATATTTATATTTATACAAATACACATTCTTTTATTGGTATTTTGTTTATTTATTTTGATACGAATTTACATTATTTTATGTGTATTTTGTATACATTTTCTTATACGTATTTACTTCATTTTATGTGTATTTTGTATATATATATTTTATACAAATCTACGTTATTTTATGTGTATTCGTATATATATTTTGAAACAAATTTACATTGTTTTATATGTATTTTGCATATCTATTTCAATACAGATTTACCTTATTGTATGTGTATTTTGTATATTTATTTTAATACAAATACACATTCTTTTATTGATATTTTAATTATTTATTTTGACACGAATTTACATTATTTAATGTGTATTTTGTATATATATTTATACGTATTTACAACAATTCATGTGTATTTTGTATATATATATCTATAGAAATCTACGTTATTTTATGTGTATTCGTATATATATTTTGAAACAAATCTACATTATTTTATGTGTATTTTGTATATATATTTCATTATAAATTTGCCTTATTTTAAGTTTATTTTTATATCTATTTTCATTCAAATTCAAATCATTTTATGTGTATATATTCATTTGTATTTACGTTATTTTATGTGTATTTTCTATATATATTTTCATTCAAAATTACATTATTTTATCGGTATTTTGTTCATTTATTTCGATACGAATTTAGATTATTTCATGTGTATTTTCTATACATATACATATAGAGTAAATTTCTATGTAAATATATATTCAAAATACATATAAAATTATGTAAATAAGTATAAAAATATATATATCAAATACACCTAAAAAAAATGAAAATTCGTATCAAAATAAATAAATAAAATTCCGATAAAAGAACGTAAATTCGAATTAAAATAAATAAACAAAATACCAATAAAAGAATGTGTATTTGGATAAATATAAATATACTAAATATACAAAATAAACATAAAATAAGGTAGATTTGTAATAAAATATATGTACAAAATACACATAAAATAATGTAAATTTATATGAAAATACATTGAATTTGTATAAAATATATATTCAAAATAAATATTATATAATGGAAAAGCGTATAAAAATATATATACAAAGTACATATAAAATAATGTAAATTCGTATCAATATAAATCAACAAAACACCAGTAAAATAATATATATTTGAATGAAAATAAATTTACAAAATACACATAACATAACTAAAATTTGTATTAAAATATATACAAAAATACATAGAAATAATTTGAGTTTGTATGAAAATAGATATACAAAATACACATAAAACTAGGTAAATTTCTTTTGAAATGTATATACAAAATACCCATAAAATATTGTAAATTTGTGTCAAAATATATAAACAAATACACATAAAATAACGTAAATTTGTATGAAAAATATATACAAAATACACATAGAATAATGTCAATTCCTATCAAAATGAATGAGCAGAATATCAATAAAATAATGTAAATTTGTATGAAAATAAAGATGCAAAATACCAAAAAATAAAGAATAAGTTTATAAAAATACAGATACAAAAATACACATCGAATAATTAAATTTGTATTAAAATTAATATACAAAATGCGTATATAATAAGGTAAATTTGTATTGAAAAAATATGCAACATACACGTTTACTCATACAAATTTATATTATTTTATTGGTATTTTGTTTATTTATTTTGATACGAATTACATGATTATATGTGTATTTTGTACATATTTTTTATACGTATTTACATTATTTAATGTGTATTTTGTTTATATATTTTCATACAAATTTACGTTATTATATGTGTATTTGTATAAATATTTTGATACAAATTTACTTTATTTCATGTATTTTGTATATATATTTCAATTCAAATTTAGCTTATTTCGTGTGTATTTTGTATATATTTTCATACAAATTTAATTACTTCTGTGTATTTTTGTATATAGTTTTATATAAATTTACGTTATTTTATGTGTATTTTGTATATTTATATTCATACAAATACACATTCTTTTATTGGTATTTTGTTTATTTATTTTGATACGAATTTACATTATTTTATGATATATATTTTAATCAAATTTACATTATTTTATGAATTTGTTTATATATTTTCATACATATTTACATTATTTTATGTGTTTTTTGTATATATATTTTTCTACGTATTTAAATTATTTTATGTGTATTTTGTATATACATTTTCATAAAAAAATTACGTTATTTTATTGTGTATAAGTATATATTTTGATACAAATTTTATACAAATTCATGTTATTTAATGTGTATTTGTATATATATTTTCATACAAATTTATATTATTTTATGTGTATTTTTTCATATATTTCATTACAAATTTACCTTATTTTATGTTTATTTTGTATATTTATTTCATTCAATTTTAAATTATTTTATGTGTATATTTGTATTTGTATTTAGGTTATTTTATGTGTATTTTGTATATATATTTTCATCCAAAATTACATTATTTTATTGGTATTTCTTAATTTAATTCGATACGAATTTAGATTGTTTCATAGGTATTTTGTATACATATTTTTATACTCATTTACATTATCTAATGTGTGTTTTGTATATATATTTTTATGCAAATTTATTTAATGTTCATTTTTGTACATTTATTTTATAGAAATTTGCGTTATTTTATGTATATAGTTTTATATAAATTTACGTTATTTTATGTGCATTTTGTATATTTATATTTATACAAATACACATTCTTTTATTGGTATATTGTTTATTTACATTTATACGAATTTACATTATTTTATGTGTATTTTGTATACATTTTTTATACGTATTTACTTAATTTTATGTGTATTTTGTATATGTATTTGTATAGAAATCTACGTTATTTTATGTGTATTCGTATATATATTTTGAAACAAATTTACATTATTTTATATGTATTTTGCATATCTATTTCAATACAAATTTACCTTATTGTATGTGCATTTTGTATATTTATTTTAATACAAGTTCAAATATTTTATGTGTATTTTGGTATCAATAATTTTATAAAAAATGCGTTATTTTATAGGTATTTTGCATCTTAATTTTCATTTTATATGTACTTTGTATATATATTTTTATACGCTTTTACATTATTTAATATTTATTTTGAATATATATTTTTATACAGATTCATGGTATTTTATGTGTATTTGTATATATATTTTCATATAAATTTACATTATTTTATGTGTATTTTGTACATATATTTTATTACAAATCTACCTTATTTTATGTTTATTTTGTATGTGTATTTAGTATATTTATATTTATCCAAATACACATTCTTTTATTGGTATTTTGTTTATTTATTTTAATTCGAATTTACATTATTTTATGTGTATTTTGTATACATTTTTTTATACGTATTTACTTAATTTTATGTGTATTTTGTATATATATTTTTATATAAATCTACGTTTTTTTATTTGTATTCGTATATATATTTTGAAACAAATTTACATTGTTTTATATGTATTTTTGCATATCTCTTTCAATACAAATTTACCTTATTGTATGTGCATTTTGTATATTTATTTCAATACAAATTTAAATATATTATGTGTATTTTGGTATATATATTTTTATAAGAAATGCGCTATTTTATGGGAATTTTGCATCTTTATTTTCATACAAATTTACATTATTTTATTAATATTCGGTGTATTTATTTTGATACGATTTTACATTATTCTATTTGTTTTTGTATATACTTTTTTATACATATTTACATTATTTAATGTGTATCTTGCATATATATTTTATACAAATTTATTATCTATTATCTATTTTCATACAAATACACATTCTTTTCATGATATTTTGTTTATTTATTTTGACACGAATTTACATTATTTGATATGTATTTTGTATATATATTTTTATACGTATTTACATAATTTCATATGTATTTTGTATATATATTTCTATAGAAATCTACTTTATTTTATGTGTATTCGTATATATATTTTGAAACAAATTTACATTGTTTTATATGTATTTTGAATATCTCTTTCAATACAAATTTACCTTACTGTATATGCATTTTGTATATTTATTTCAATACAAATTTAAATATTTTATGTGTATTTTGGTATATATATTTTTATAAAAAATGCGATAATTTTTGGGAATTTTGCATCTTTATTTTCATACAAATTTACATTATTTTATTGATATTCTGTGTATTTATTTTGATACGATTTTACATTATTCTATTTGTTTTTGTATATATTTTTTATACACATTTACATTATTTAATGTGTATCTTGCATATATATTTTATACAAATTTACGTTATTTTAAGTGTATTTGTTTATATATTTTCATTCAAATTTACATTATTTGATGTGTATTTTGTATATGTATTTCCATACAAATTTACCTAATTTTATGTGTATTTTGTATATTTCTTTTCAAACAAATTTAAATAATTTTTGTATTTTTGTATATAGTTTTATACAAATTTAGGTTATTTTATGTACGCATTTACATTATTTAGTGTGTGTTTTGTATATATATTTTTATGCTAATTTACTTTATTTTATGTGCATTTTTGTACATATATTTTTATAGAAATTTGCGTTATTTGTATATTTTTTCTCATACAAATTTACATTATTTTATTGCTATTTTGTTTATTTATTTTGATACGAATTACATGATTATATGTGTATTTTGTACATATTTTTTATACGTATTTACATTACTTAATGTGTATTTTGTTTATATATTTTTAAACAAATCTACGTTATTATATGTATTTGTATAAATATTTTGATACAGATTTACATTATTTTATGTATTTTGTATGTACATTTCAATTCAAATTTAGCTTATTTTAGCTGTATTTTGTATATATATTTTCATACAAATTTAATAACTTCTGTGTATTTTTGTATATAGTTTTATACAAATTTACGATATTTTATGTGTATTTTGTATATTTATATTTATACAAAAACACTTTCTTTTACTGGTATTTTGTTTATTTATTTTGATACGATTTTTATGTGTATTTTGTATTCATTTTTTATACGTATTTACTTCATTTTATGTGTATTTTGTATATATTTTTATAGAAATCAACGTTATTTTATGTGTATTCGTATATATATTTTGAAACAAATTTACATTTTTTTTTATGTATTTTGCATATCTATTTCAATACAAATTTACCTTACAGTATGTGCATTTTTTATATTTATTTTAATACAAATTTTAATATTTTATGTGTATTTTGGTATATATATTTTTATAAAAAATGCGTTATTTTATGGCTATTTTGCATCTTTATTTTCAAACAAATTTACATTATTTTATTAATATTCTGTGTATTTATTTTGATACGATTTTACATTATTCTATTTGTGTTTTGTATATATTTTTTTATACATACTTACATTATTTAATTAGTATTTTGTATATATATTTGATACAAATTTACGTTATTTTAAGTGTATATGTTTATATATTTTCATTCAAACTTCCATTATTTTATGTGTATTTTGTATATGTATTTCAATACAAATTTACCTAATTTTATGTGTATTTTGTATATTTATTTTCATACAAATTTAAATTATTTTTGTGTATTTTTGTATATAGTTTTATACAAACTTAGGTTATTTTATGAGTATTTTGTATATCTATTTTCATACAAATACACATTCTTTTATTGATATTTTGTTTATTTATTTTGACGAGAATTTAAATTATTTAATGTGTATTTTGTATATATATTTTTATACGTATTTACATCATTTCATGTGTATTTTGTATATATATTTCTATAGAAATCTACGTTATATTATGTGTATTCGTATATAGATTTTTAAACAAATTTACACTTTTGTGTATTTTGCATATTTTTTCAATACAAATTTACCTTATTGTATATGCATTTTGTATATTAATTTTAATACAAATTTAATTATTCTATGTGTATTTTTGTATATGTATTTTTATAAAAATATGCTTTATTTTATGGGTATTTTGCATCTTTATTTTCATACAAATTTACGTTATTTTATTGATATTCTGCTCATTCATTTTGATACGATTTGACATTATTCTATGTGTATTTTGTAAATATTTTTCATACAAATTTACGTTATTTTATGTGTATTTGTTTATATATTTTGACACAAATTTACAATATTTTATGTATATTTTGTATATATATTTCAAAAGAAATTTACCTAGTTTTATGTGTATTTTGAATATCTATTTTCATACAAACTCAAATTATTTTTATGTATTTTTGTATATATTTCAATACAAATTTTAGTTATGTTATGTGTATTTTGTAAATCTATTTTCATTCAAATATATATTATTTTATTGGTATTTTGTTGATTTATATTGATACGAATTTACATTATTTTATATGTACTTTTTATATATATTTTTATACGCATTTACACTATTTAATATTTATTTTGAATATATAATTTTATACAAATTCATGGTATTTTATGTGTATTTGTATATATATTTTCATATAAATTTACATTATTTTATGTGTATTTTGTACATATATTTCATTACAAAATTACCTTATTTTATGTTTATTTTGTATGTGTATTTTGTACATTTATATTTATACACGTTTACTCATACAAATTTATATTATTTTATTGGTATTTTGTTTATTTATTTTGATACGAATTACATGATTATATGTGTATTTTGTACACATTTTTTTATACGTATTTACATTATTAAATGTGTATTTTGTTTATATATTTTAATACAAATTTACGTTATTATATGTGTATTTGAATAAATATTTTGATACCAATTTACTTTATTTTATGTATTTTGTATATATATTTCAATTCAAATTTAGCTTATTTTGTGTGTTTTGTATATATTTTCATACAAATTTAATTACTTCTGTGTATTTTTGTATATAGTTTTATATAAATTTACGTTATTTTATGTGTATTTTGTATATTTATATTTATACAAACACACATTCTTTTATCATTATTTTGTTTAATGATTTTGATACGATTTCACATTGTTTTATGTGTATTTTGTACACATTTTTTTTTAAACGTATTTACTTAATTTTATGAGTATTTTGTATATATCTTTTTATAGAAATCTACGTTATTTTATGTGTATTCCTATATATATTTTGAAACAAATTTACATTGTTTTATATGTATTTTGCATATCTATTTCAATACAAATTTACCTTATTGTACATATAAAACAATGTAAATTTGTTTCAAAATATGTACGAATACACATAAAATAACGTAGATTTCTATAAAAATATATATACAAAATACACATAAAATTAAGTAAATACGTATAAAAAAATGTAAACAAAATACACATAAAATAATGTAAATTCGAAACAAAATAAATAAACAAAATACCAATAAAAGAATGTGTATTTGTATAAATATAAATGTACAAAATACACATACAAAATAAACATAAAATAAGGTAAATTTGTAATGAAATATATGTACAAAATACACATAAAATAATGTAAATTTATATGAAAATATATATACAAATACACATAAAATACCATGAATTTGTATAAAATTATATACTCAAAATAAATATTAAATAATGTAAATGCGTATAAAAATATATATACAAAGTACATATAAAATAATGTAAATTCGTATCAATATAAATCAACAAAATACCAATAAAATAATATATATTTGAATGAAAATAGATTTACAAAATACACATAACCTAACTAAAATTTGTATTGAAATATATACAAAAATACATAAAAATAATTTGAGTTTGAATGAAAATAGATATTCAAAATACACATAAAACAAGGTAAATTTCTTATGAAATATATATACAAAATACCCATAAAATATTGTAAATTTGTGTCAAAATATATAAACAAATACACATAAAATAACGTAAATTTGTATGAAAAATATATACTAAATACACATAGAATAATGTCAAATCGTATCAAAATGAATGAGCAGAATATCAATAAAATAACGTAAATTTGTATGAAAATAAAGATGCAAAATACCCATAAAATAAAGCATATTTTTATAAAAATAAAATTTGTATTAAAATTAATATACAAAATGCATATACAATAAATTTAAATTTGATCATATTAAATGAAATAAATACACAAAATAAACATAAAATAAGGTAAATTTGTAATAAAATATATGTAAGAATACACATAAAATAATATAAATTTGTATGAAAATATATATACAAATACACATAAAATAACATGAATTTGTATAAAATTTGTTTCAAAATATATACGAATACACAATAAAATAACGTAAATTTTATGAAAATGTATATATAAAATACACATAAAATAATTAAATACGTAGAAAAATATATATACAAAATACACATAAAATAATGTAAATTGTAAAATTAAATACACAAAATTCCAATAAAAGAATGTATATTTGTAGAAAAATATATATACAAAAAACAAATAAAATAACTAAAATATGTATAAAAATATATACAAAAATACACAAAAATAATTTAAATTTCTTTGAAAATAGATATGCAAAATACACATAAAGTTAGGCAAATTTGTATTGAAATACATATACAAAACTCACATAAAATAATGTAAATTTGTATGAAAATATATAAACAAATACATATAAAATAACGTAAATTTGGATAAAATATATATACAAAATATACATTAAATATTTTAAATATGTATAAAAATATATTATATTATATATATTTTTATTGATATTTGCGTTATTTATGTGTATTTTGTATATGTTTTCTCATAGAAATTTACATTATTTTATTGGTATTTTGTCTATTTATTTTCATACGAGTTACATGATTATTTCTGTATTTTGTACATTTCTTTATACCTATTTACATTATTTAATGTGTATTTTGTTTATATATTTTTATACAAATTTACGTTATTATATGTGAATTTGTATAAGTATTTTGATACAAATTTACATTATTTTATTTATGTTGTATATATATTTCAATTTAAATTTAGCTTATTTTATGTCTTTTGTATATCTATTTATTTAAATACAAAATCAAATATTTTACGTTTTTTCGTATATATATTTTTAAAAAAATGCATTATTTTATGGGTATTTTGCATCTTAATTTTCATACAAATTTACATTATTTTATTAATATTTTCTGTATTTATTTTGATACGATTTTACATTATTTTATTTGTGTTATGTATATATATTTTTTATACATATTTACATTATTTAATGTGTTTTTTGTATATATATTTGATACAAATTTTATGTTATTTTAAGTATATATGTTTATATATTTTCATAAAAATTTACATTATTTTATGTGTATTTTGTATATGTATTTCATTACAAATTTACCTAATTTTATATGTTTTTTGTATATTTATTTTCATACAAGTTTAAATTATTTTTGTGTATTTTTGTATATAGTTTTATACAAATTTAGGTTATTTTATGTGTATTTTGTATATCTATTTTCATACAAATACACATTCTTTTCATGATATTTTGTTTATTTATTTTGACACGAATTAACATTATTTAATATGTATTTTGTATATATATTTTTATACGTATTTACATTATTTCAAGTGTATTTTGTATATATATTTCTATAGAAGTCTGCGTTATTTTATGTGTATTCGTATATATATATTTTGAAACAAATTTACATTGTTTTATGTGTATTTTGCATATTTTTTAATACAAATTTACCTTATTGTATGTGCATTTTGTATATTAATTTTAATACAAATTTGATTAATCTATGTGTATTTTTGTATATGTATTTTTATAAAAATATGCTTTATTTTATGGGTATTTTGCATCTTTATTTTCATACAAATTTACATTATTTTATTGATATTCTGTGTATATATTTTGATATGATTTTACATTATTCTATGTGTATTTTGTATATATATTTTATATAAAATGTATTTGTTTTCATTTCATACAAATCTACATTATTTTATGTGTTTTTTGTACATGTATTTAAATACAAATTTAACTAGTTATATGTTTTTTGTATATCTATTTTGTATGTATATTTTCATAGAAATTTACTCTATTTTATGAGTATTCGTATATATATTTTGATACAAATTTACATTATTAATGTGTATTTTGCATATCTATTTCAATACAAATTTACTTTATTGTACGTGCATTTTGTATATTTATTTTAATACAAATTTAATTATTTTATATGTATTTTTGTATATATATTTTTATGCAAATATGCGTTATTATATGGATATTTTGCATCTTTATTTTCATACAAATTTACATTATTTTATTGATATTCTCTTTATTTATTTTGATACGATTTAACATTATTCTATGTGTTTTTTGTATATATTTTTTTATATATATATATTTACATTATTTAATGTTAATTTTGTATATATTTTTTATCCAAATTTACATTATTTTATGTGTATTTGTTTATATATTTTCATACATATTTACACTATTTTATGTGTTTTTTGTATATATATTTTTCTACGTATTTAAATTATTTTATGTGTATTTTGTATATACATTTTCATAAAAAAATTACGTTATTTTATTGTGTGTATAAGTATATATTTTGATACAAATTTTATACAAATTCATGTTATTTAATGTGTATTTGTATATATATTTTCATACAAATTTATATTATTTTATGTGTATTTTTTCATATATTTCATTACAAATTTACCTTATTTTATGTTTATTTTGCATATTTACTTTATTCAATTTTAAATTATTTTATGAGTATATTTGTATTTGTATTTAGGTTATTTTATGTGTATTTTGTATATATATTTTCATCCAAAATTACATTATTTTATTGGTATTTCTTAATTTAATTCGATACGAATTTAGATTATTTCATAGGTATTTTGTATACATATTTTTATACTCATTTACATTATCTAATGTGTGTTTTGTATATATATTTTTATGCAAATTTATCTAATGTTCATTTTTGTACATATATTTTTATAGAAATTTGCGTTATTTTATGTATATAGTTTTATATAAATTTACGTTATTTTATGTGCATTTTGAATATTTATATTTATACAAATACACATTCTTTTATTGGTATATTGTTTATTTACCTTTATTCGAATTTACATTATTTTATGTGTATTTTGTATACATTTTTTTATACGTATTTACTTAATTTTATGTGTATTTTGTATATGTATTTTTATAGAAATCTACGTTATTTTATGTGTATTCGCATATATATTTTGAAACAAATTTACGTTATTTTATATGTATTTTGCATATCTATTTTAATACAAATTTACCTTATTGTATGTGCTTTTGTATATTTATTTTGATACAAATTCAAATATTTTATGTGTATTTTGGTATCAATAATCTTATAAAAAATGCGTTATTTTATAGGTATTTTGCATCTTAATTTTCATACAAATTTACATTATTTTATTAATATTTTGTGTATATATTTTGATACGATTTTACATTATTCTATTTGTGTTTTGTATATATTTTTTTATACATATTTACATTATTTAATGTGTATTTTGTATATATATTTCATACAAATTTACGTTATTATATGTGTATTTGTTTATATATTTTCTTTCAAATTTACATTATTTTATGTGTATTTTGTATATGTATTTCAATAGAAATTAACCTAATTTTATGTGTATTTTCTATATTTCTGTTCATACAAATTTAAATTATTTTTGTGTATTTTTGTATGTAGTTTTATACAAATTTAGGTTATTTTATGTACGCATTTACATTATTTAATGTGTGTTTTGTATATATATTTTTATCCAAATTTAATTTATTTTATGTTCATTTTTGGACATATATTTTTATAGAAATTGGCGTTATTTTATATGTATTTGTATATGTTTTCTCATACAAATTTACATAATTTTATTGCTATTTTGTTTATTTAGTTTGATACGAATTACATGATTATATGTGTATTTTGTACATATTTTTTATACGTATTTACATTACTTAATGTGTATTTTGTTTATATATTTTTAAACAAATTTACGTTATTATATGTATTTTTATAAATATTTTGATACAAATTTACATTATTTTATGTATTTTGTATATACATTTCAATTCAAATTTAGCTTATTTTAGCTGTATTTTGTATATCTATTTTCATACGAATTTAATTGCTTCTGTGTATTTTTGTATATAGTTTTATACAAATTTACGTTATTTTATGTGTATTTTGTATATTTATAATTATACAAATACACATTCTTTTATTGGTATTTTGTTTATTTATTTTGATACGAATTTACATTATTTTATGTGTATTTTGTATACATTTTTTTATACATATTTACTTCTTTTTACGTGTATTTTGTATAAATATTTTTATACAAATCTACGTTATTTTATGTTTATTCGTATATATATATTTTGAAACAAATTTACATTGTTTTATATGTATTTTGCATATCTATTTCAATACAGATTTACCTTATTGTATGTGTATTTTGTATATATATTTTAATACAAATAAATTTTTTTTATGTGTATTTTTGTATATATATTTAAAAAAAATGTGTTATTTTATGGGTATTTTGCTTCTTTATTTTCATACAAATTTACATTATTTTATTAATATTTTGTGTATTTATTTTGATACGATTTTACATTATTCTATTTGTGTTTTCAATATATTTTTTTATACAATTATACGTTATTTTAAGTGTATTTGTTAATGTATTTTCATTCAAATTTACAGTATTTTATGTGTATTTTGTATATGTATTTTAATACAAATTTACCTAATTTTATGTGTATTTTGTATATTTATTTTCATACAAATTTAAATTATTTTTGTGTATTTTTGAATATAGTTTTATACAAATTTATGTTGTCTTATGTGTATTTTGTATAATTATTTTCATACAAATACACATTCTTTTGTTGACATTTTGTTTATTTATTTTGACGCGAATTTACATTATTTAATGTGTATTTTGTATATATATTTTTATACGTATTTACATCCTTTCATGTGTATTTTGAATATTTATAAAAAATAGGTTATTTTATGGGTATTTTGCATCTTTATTTTCATACAAATTTACATTATTTTATTTACATTCTGTGTATTTATTTTAATACGATTTTACATTATTCTATTTGTGTTTTGTATATATATTTTTTATACATATTTACATTATTTAATGAGTATTTTTTATATATATTTTATACAAATTTATGTTAATTTAAGTGTATTTGTTTATATATTTTCATTCAAATTTACATTATTTTATGTGTATTTTGTATATGTATTTCTTTACAAATTTACCTAATTTTATGTGTATTTTGTATATCTATTTTCATACAAATTTAACTTATTTTTGAGTATTTTTATATATAGTTTATACAAATTTACGTTATTTTATGTGTATTTTGTATATGTATTTTCATACAAATACACATTCTTTTATTGATATTTTAATTATTTATTTAGACACGAATTTACATTATTTAATGTGTATTTTGTATATATATTTTTATACGTATTTACAACATTTCATGTGTATTTTGTATATATATTTCTATAGAAATCTACGTTATTTTATGTGTATTCGTATATATATTTTGAAACAAATCTACATTATTTTATGTGTATTATGTATATATATTTCATGATAAATTTGCCTTATTTTAAGTTTATTTTTATATCTATTTTCATTCAAATTCAAATCATTTTATGTGTATATATTTATTTGTATTTACGTTATTTTATGTGTATTTTCTATATATATTTTCATTCAAAATTACATTATTATATCGGTATTTTGTTCATTTATTTCGATACGAATTTAGATTATTTCATGTGTATTTTCTATACATATACATATAGAGTAAATTTCTATGAAAATATATATTCAAAATACATATAAAATTATGTAAATAGGTATAATAATATATATATCAAATACACCTAAAAAGAAATGAAAATTCGTATCAAAATAAATAAACAAAATACCAATAAAAGAATGTGTATTTGGATAAATATAAATATACTAAATACACATACAAAATAAACATAAAATAAGGTAGATTTGTAATAAAATATATGTACAAAATACACATAAAATAATGTAAATTTATATGAAAATATATATACAAATACACACAAAATACCATGAATTTGTATAAAAATATATATTCAAAATAAATATAAAATAATGGAAAAGCGTATAAAAATATATATACAAAGTACATATAAAATAATGTAAATTCGTATCAATATAAATCAACAAAATACAAATAAAATAATATATATTTGAATGAAAATAAATTGACAAAATATACATAACATAACTAAAATTTGTATTAGAATATATACAAAAATACATAGAAATAATTTGAGTTTGTATGAAAATAGATATACAAAATACACATAAAACTAGGTAAATTTCTTTTGAAATGTTTATACAAAATACTCAAAAAATATTGTAAATTTGTGTCAAAATATATAAACAAATACACATAAAATAACGTAAATTTGTATGAAAAATATATACAAAAGACACATAGAATAATATCAATTCCTATCAAAATGAATGAGCAGAATATCAATAAAATAATGTAAATTTGTATGAAAATAAAGAGACAAAATACCCAAAAAATAAAGAATATGTTTATAAAAATACAGATACAAAAATACATATCGAATAACTAAATTTGTATTAAAATTAATATACAAAATGCGTATATAATAAGGCAAATTGTTTTTGAAAAAATATGCAACATACACGTTTACTCATACAAATTTATATTATTTTATTGGTATTTTGTTTATTTATTTTGATACGAATTACATGATTATATGTGTATTTTGTGTATTTTTATACGTATTTACTTTATTTAATGTGTATTTTGTTTATGTATTTTCATAAAAATTTACGTTAATATATGTGTATTTGTATAAATATTTTGATACAAATTTACTTTATTTCATGTATTTTGTATATATATTTCAATTCAAATTTACCTTATTTCGTGTGTATTTTGTATATATTTTCATATAAATTTAATTACTTCTGTGTATTTTTGTATATAGTTTTATATAAATTTACGTTATTTTATGTGTATTTTGTATATTTATATTCATACAAATACACATTCTTTTATTGGTATTTTGTTTATTTATTTTGATACGAACTTACATTATTTTATGATATATATTTTATCCAAATTTACATTATTTTATGTGTATTTGTTTATATATTTTCATACATATTTACATTATTTTATGTGTTTTTTGTATATATATTTTTCTACGTATTTAAATTATTTTATGTGTATTTGTATATACATTTTCATAAAAAAAATTACGTTATTTTATTGTGTGTATAAGTATATATTTCGATACAAATTTTATACAAATTCATGTTATTTAATGTGTATTTGTATATATATTTTCATACAAATTTATATTATTTTATGTGTATTTTTTCATATATTTCATTACAAATTTACCTTATTTTATGTTTATTTTGTATATTTATTTCATTCAATTTTAAATTATTTTATGTGTATATTTGTATTTGTATTTAGGTTATTTTATGTGTATTTTGTATATATATTTTCATCCAAAATTACATTATTTTATTGGTATTTCTTAATTTAATTCGATACGAATTTAGATTATTTCATAGGTATATTTTTATGCAAATTTATTTAATGTTCATTTTTGTTCATATATTTTTATAGAAATTTGCGTTATTTTATGTATATAGTTTTATATAAATTTACGTTATTTTATGTGCATTTTGTATATTTATATTTATACAAATACACATTCTTTTTTTGGTATATTGTTTATTTACATTTATACGAATTTACATTATTTTATGTGTATTTTGTATACATTTTTTTATACGTATTTACTTAATTTTATGTGTATTTTGTATATGTATTTTTATAGAAATCTACGTTATTTTATTTGTATTCGTATATATATTTTGAAACAAATTTACATTATTTTATATGTATTTTGTATATCTATTTCAATACAAATTTACCTTATTGTATGTGCATTTTGTATATTTATTTTAATACAAGTTCAAATATTTTATGTATATTTTGGTATCAATAATTTTATAAAAAATGCGTTATTTTATAGGTATTTTGCATCTTAATTTTCATTTTATATGTACTTTGTATACATATTTTTATACGCTTTTACATTATTTAATATTTATTTTGAATATATATTTTTATACAGATTCATGGTATTTTATGTGTACCGGTATTTGTATATATATTTTCATATAAATTTACATTATTTTATGTGTATTTTGTACATATATTTTATTACAAATCTACCTTATTTTATGTTTATTTTGTATGTGTATTTAGTATATTTATATTTATCCAAATACACATTCTTTTATTGGCATTTTGTTTATTTATTTTAACTCGAATTTCCATTATTTTATGTGTATTTTGTATACATTTTTTTATACGTATTTACTTAATTTTATGTGTATTTTGTAAATATATTTTTATAGAAATCTACGTTTTTTTATTTGTATTCGTATATATATTTTGAAACAAATTTACATTGTTTCATATGTATTTTTGCATATCTCTTTCAATACAAATTTACCTTATTGTATATGCATTTTGTATATTTATTTCAATACAAATTTAAATATATTATGTGTATTTTGGTATATATATTTTTATAAGAAATGCGCTATTTTATGGGAATTTTGCATCTTTATTTTCATACAAATTAACATTATTTTATTAATATTCGGTGTATTTATTTTGATACGATTTTACATTATTCTATTTGTTTTTTGTATATACTTTTTTATACATATTTACATTATTTCATGTGTATCTTGCATATATATTTTATACAAATTTATTATCTATTATCTATTTTCATACAAATACACATTCTTTTCATGATATTTTGTTTATTTATTTTGACACGAATTTACATTATTTGATATGTATTTTGTATATATATTTTTATACGTATTTACATAATTTCATATGTATTTTGTATATATATTTCTATAGAAATCTACTTTATTTTAAGTGTATTCGTATATATATTTTGAAACAAATTTACATTGTTTTATATGTATTTTTGAATATCTCTTTCAATACAAATTAACTTACTGTATATGCATTTTGTATATTTATTTCAATACAAATTTAAATATTTTATGTGTATTTTGGTATATATATTTTTATAAAAAATGCGATAATTTATGGGAATTTTGCATCTTTATTTTCATACAAATTTACATTATTTTATTGATATTCTGTGTATTTATTTTGATACGATTTTAGTTTTAATTTTAATCAAAATAAATAAACAAAATACTAATAAAAGAATGTGTATTGTATAAATATATATATACAAAATACAAATAAAATAACGTAAATTTATATAAAACTATATGCAAAAATACACAAAAGTAATTAAATTTGTGTGAAAATAGATATACAAAATACATGTGTATTTTGTATATTTATTTTCATACAAATTGAAATTATTTTTGTTTATTTTTTTATATATTTTCAAATAAATTTTCGTTATTTTATGTGTATTTTGTATATTTATTTATTCTACAAATATACTTTCTTTTATCTGAGTTTTGTTTATTGAATTTGAAACGAATTTACCTTATTTTGTATATCTATTTTCATCCAAATTAAAATACTTCTGAGTATTTTTGTATATAGTTTTATATAAATTTACGTTATTTTATGTGTATTTTGTATATTTATATTTATACAAATACACATTCTTTTATTGGTATTTTGTATATTTATTTTGATACGAATTTACATTATTTTATGTGTATTTTGTATACATTTTTTTATACGTATTTACATAATTTCATATGTATTTTCTATATATATTTCTATAGAAATCTACTTTATTTTATGTGTATTCGTATATATATTTTGAAACAAATTTACATTGTTTTATATGTATTTTTGAATATCTCTTTCAATACAAATTTACCTTAATGTATATGCATTTTGTATATTTATTTCAATACAAATTTAAATATTTTATGTGTATTTTGGTAAATATTTTTTTTAAAAAAATGCGATAATTTTTGGGAATTTTGTTTCTTCATTTTCATACAAATTTACATTATTTTATTGATATTCTGTGTATTTATTTTGATACGATTTTACATTATTCTATTTGTTTTTTGTATATATATTTTTTATACACATTTACATTATTTAATGTGTATCTTGCATATATATTTTATACAAATTTACGTTATTTTAAGTGTATTTGTTTATATATTTTCATTCAAATTTACATTATTTGATGTGTATTTTGTATATGTATTTCAATACAAATTTACCTAATTTTATGTGTATTTTCTATATTTCTTTTCAAACAAATTTAAATTATTTTTATGTATTTTTGTATATAGTTTTATACAAATTTAGGTTATTTTATGTACGCATTTACATTATTTAGTGTGTGTTTTGTATATATATTTTTATGCTAATTTACTTTATTTTATGTGCATTTTTGTACATATATTTTTATAGAAATTTGCGTTATTTGTATATTTTTTCTCATACAAATTTACATTATTTTATTACTATTTTGTTTATTTATTTTGATACGAATTACATGATTATATGTGTATTTTGTACATATTTTTTATACGTATTTACATTACTTAATGTGTATTTTATTTATATATATTTTTAAACAAATCTACGTTATTATATGTATTTGTATAAATATTTTGATACAGATTTACATTATTTTATGTATTTTGTATGTACATTTCAATTCAAATTTAGCTTATTTTAGCTGTATTTTGTATATATATTTTCATACAAATTAAATAACTTCTGTGTATTTTTGTATATAGTTTTATACAAATTTACGATATTTTATGTGTATTTTGTATATTTATATTTATACAAAAACACTTTCTTTTACTGGTATTTTGTTTATTTATTTTGATACGATTTTTATGTGTATTTTGTATTCATTTTTTTATACGTATTTACTTCATTTTATGTGTATTTTGTATATATTTTTATAGAAATCAACGTTATTTTATGTGTATTCGTATATATATTTTGAAACAAATTTACATTGTTTGATATGTATTTTGCATATCTATTTCAATAGAAATTTACCTTACAGTATGTGCATTTTTTATATTTATTTTAATACAAATTTTAATATTTTATGTGTATTTTGGTATATATATTTTTATAAAAAATGCGTTATTTTATGGCTATTTTGAATCTTTATTTTCAAACAAATTTACATTATTTTATTAATATTCTGTGTATTTATTTTGATACGATTTTACATTATTCTATTTGTGTTTTGTATATATTTTCTTATACATACTTACATTATTTAATTAGTATTTTGTATATATATTTGATACAAATTTACGTTATTTTAGGTGTATATGTTTATATATTTTCATTCAAACTTCCATTATTTTATGTGTATTTTGTATATGTATTTCAATACAAATTTACCTAATTTTATGTGTATTTTGTATATTTATTTTCATACAAATTTACATTATTTTTTGTGTATTTTTGTATATAGTTTTATACAAACTTAGGTTATTTTATGAGTATTTTGTATATCTATTTTCATACAAATACACATTCTTTTATTGATATTTTGTTTATTTATTTTGACGAGAATTTAAATTATTTAATGTGTATTTTGTATATATATTTTTATACGCATTTACATCATTTCATGTGTATTTTGTATATATATTTCTATAGAAATCTACGTTACATTATGTGTATTCGTATATAGATTTTTAAACAAATTTACACTGTGTATTTTGCATATTTTTTCAATACAAATTTACCTTATTGTATATGCATTTTGTATATTAATTTTAATACAAATTTAATTATTCTATGTGTATTTTTGTATATGTATTTTTATAAAAATATGCTTTATTTTATGGGTATTTAGCATCTTTATTTTCATACAAATTTACGTTATTTTATTGATATTCTGCTCATTCATTTTGATACGATTTGACATTATTCTATGTGTATTTTGTAAATATTTTTCATACAAATTTACGTTATTTTATGTGTATTTGTTTATATATTTTGACACAAATTTACAATATTTTATGTATATTTTGTATATATATTTCAAAAGAAATTTACCTAGTTTTATGTGTATTTTGAATATCTATTTTCATACAAACTCAAATTATTTTTATGTATTTTTGTATATATTTCAATACAAATTTAAGTTATGTTATGTGTATTTTGTAAATCTATTTTCATTCAAATATATATTATTTTATTGGTATTTTGTTGATTTATATTGATACGAATTTACATTATTTTATATATACTTTTATATATATTTTTATACGCATTTACATTATTTAATATTTATTTTGAATATATAATTTTATACAAATTCATGGTATTTTATGTGTATATTTATATATTTTCATATAAATTTACATTATTTTATGTGTATTTTGTACATATATTTCATTACAAAATTACCTTATTTTATGTTTATTTTGTATGTGTATTTTGTACATTTATATTTATACACGTTTACTCATACAAATTTATATTATTTTATTGGTATTTTGTTTATTTATTTTGATACGAATTACATGATTATATGTGTATTTTGTACACATTTTTTTATACGTATTTACATTATTTAATGTGTATTTTGTTTATAAATTTTAATACAAATTTACGTTATTATATGTGTATTTGAATAAATATTTTGATACCAATTTACTTTATTTCTTGCATTTTGTATATATATTTCAATTCAAATTTAGCTTATTTTGTGTGTGTTTTGTATATATTTTCATACAAATTTAATTACTTCTGTGTATTTTTGTATATAGTTTTATATAAATTTACGTTATTTTATGTGTATTTTGTATATTTATATATATACAAATACATATTCTTTTATTGGTATTTTGTTTATTTATTTTGATACGAATTTAAATTATTTTATGTGTATTTTGTATACATTTTTTATACGTATTTACTTAATTTTATGTGTATTTTGTATATATATTTTTATAGAAATCAACGTTATTTTATGTGTATTCGTATACATATTTTGAAACAAATTTACATTGCTTTCTATGTGTTTTGCATATCTATTTCAATACAAATTTACCTTATTGTACATATAAAACAATGTAAATTTGTTTCAAAATATATGTACGAATTCACATAAAATAACGTAGATTTCTATAAAAATATATATACAAAATACACATAAAATTAAGTCAATACGTATAAAATGTAAACAAAATACACATAAAATAATGTAAATTCGAAACAAAATAAATAAACAAAATACCAAGAAAAGAATGTGTATTTGTATAAATATAAATGTACAAAATACACATACAAAATAAACATAAAATAAGGTAAATTTGTAATGAAAAATATGTACAAAATACACATAAAATAATGTAAATTTATATGAAAATATATATACAAATACACATAAAATACCATGAATTTGTATAAAATTATATACTCAAAATAAATATTAAATAATGTAAATGCGTATAAAAATATATATACAAAGTACATATAAAATAATGTAAATTCGTATCAATATAAATCAACAAAATACCAATAAAATAATATATATTTGAGTGAAAATAGATTTACAAAATACACATAACCTAACTAAAATTTGTATTGAAATATATACAAAAATACATAAAAATAATTTGAGTTTGAATAAAAAAAGATATTCAAAATACACATAAAACAAGGTAAATTTCTTATGAAATATATATACAAAATACCCATAAAATATTGTAAATTTGTGTCAAAATATATAAACAAATACACATAAAATAACGTAAAGTTGTATGAAAAATATATACAAAATACACATAGAATAATGTCAAATCGTATCAAAATGAATGAGCAGAATATCAATAAAATAACGTAAATTTGTATGAAAATAAAGATGCAAAATACCCATAAAATAAAGCATATTTTTATAAAAATACATATAGAAAAATACACATAGAATAATTAAATTTGTATTAAAATTAATATACAAAATGCATATACAATAAATTTAAATTTGATTATATTAAATGAAATAAATATACAAAATAAACATAAAATAAGGTAAATTTGTAATAAAATATATGTAAGAATACAATAATATAAATTTGTATGAAAATATATATACAAATACACATAAAATAACATGAATTTGTATAAAATTTGTTTCAAAATATATACGAATACATACAATAAAATAACGTAAATTTTTATGAAAATGTATATATAAAATACACATAAAATAATTTAAATTCGTAAAAAATTAAATATAATACACAAAATTCCAATAAAAGAATGTATATTTGTAGGAAAATATATATACAAAAAACAAATAAAATAACTAAAATTTGTATAAAAATATATACAAAAATACACAAAATAATTTAAATTTGTTTGAAAATAGATATGCAAAATACACATAAAGTTAGGCAAATTTGTATTGAAATACATATACAAAACTCACATAAAATAATGTAAATTTGTATGAAAATATATAAACAATTACATATAAAATAACGTAAATTTGGATAAAATATATATACAAAATATACATTAAATATTTTAAATATGTATAAAAATATATTGTATTATATATATTTTTATTGATATTTGCGTTATTTATGTGTATTTTGTATATGTTTTCTCATAGAAATTTACATTATTTTATTGGTATTTTGTCTATTTATTTTCATACGAATTACATGATTATTTGTGTATTTTGTACATTTCTTTATACCTATTTACATTATTTAATGTGTATTTTGTTTATATATTTTTATACAAATTTACGTTATTATATGTGAATTTGTATAAGTATTTTGATACAAATTTACATTATTTTATGTATTTTGAATATATATTTCAATTCAAATTTAGCTTATTTTATGTGCATTTTGTATATCTATTTATTTAAATACAAAATCAAATATTTTACGTTTTTTCGTATATATATTTTTATAAAAAATGCATTATTTTATGGGTATTTTGCATCTTAATTTTCATACAAATTTACATTATTTTATTAATATTTTCTGTATTTATTTTGATACGATTTTACATTATTTTATTTGTGTTTTGTATATATTTTTTTATACATATTTACATTATTTAATGTGTTTTTTGTATATATATTTGATACAAATTTACGTTATTTTAAGTCTATATGTTTATATATTTTCATAAAAATTTACATTATTTTATGTGTATTTTGTATATGTATTTCATTACAAATTTACCTAATTTTATATGTTTTTTGTATATTTATTTTCATACAAGTTTAAATTATTTTTGTGTATTTTTGTATATAGTTTTATACAAATTTAGGTTATTTTATGTGTATTTTGTATATCTATTTTCATACAAATACACATTCTTTTCATGATATTTTGTTTATTTATTTTGACACGAATTAACATTATTTAATATGTATTTTGTATATATATTTTTATACGTATTTACATTATTTCAAGTGTATTTTGTATATATATTTCTATAGAAGTCTGCGTTAAGTGTATTCGTATATATATATATTTTGAAACAAATTTACATTGTTTTATGTGTATTTTGCATATGTTTTTAATACAAATTTACCTATATGTGTTTTTTGTACATGTATTTAAATACAAATTTAACTAGTTATATGTTTTTTTTGTATATCTATTTTGTATGTATATTTTCATAGAAATTTACTCTATTTTATGAGTATTCGTATATATATTTTGATACAAATTTACATTATTAATGTGTATTTTACATATCTATTTCAATACAAATTTACTTTATTGTACGTGCATTTTGTATATTTATTTTAATACAAATTTAATTATTTTATATGTATTTTTGTATATATATTTTTATGTAAATATGCGTTATTATATGGATATTTTGCATCTTTATTTTCATACAAATTTATATTATTTTATTGATATTCTCTTTATTTATTTTGATACGATTTACCATTATTCTATGTGTTTTTTGTATATATTTTTTTATATATATATTTACATTATTTAATGTTAATTTTGTTTATATTTTTTATCCAAATTTACATTATTTTATGTGTATTTGTTTATATATTATCATACATATTTACACTATTTTATGTGTTTCTTGTATATATATTTTTCTACGTATTTAAATTATTTTATGTGTATTTTGTATATACATTTTCATAAAAAAAATTATGTTATTTTATTGTGTGTATAAGTATATATTTTGATACAAATTTTATAAAAATTCATGTTATTTAATGTGTATTTGTATATATATTTTCATACAAATTTATATTATTTTATGTGTATTTTTTCATATATTTCATTACAAATTTACCTTTTTTTATGTTTATTTTGCATATTTACTTTATTCAATTTTAAATTATTTTATGCGTATATTTGTATTTGTATTTAGGTAATTTTATGTGTATTTTGTATATATATTTTCATCCAAAATTACATTATTTTATTGGTATTTCTTAATTTAATTCGATACGAATTTAGATTATTTCATAGGTATTTTGTATACATATTTTTATACTCATTTACATTATCTAATGTGTGTTTTGTATATATATTTTTATGCAAATTTATCTAATGTTCATTTTTGTACATATATTTTTATAGAAATTTGCGTTATTTTATGTATATAGTTTTATATAAATTTACGTTATTTTATGTGCATTTTGAATATTTATATTTATACAAATACACATTCTTTTATTGGTATATTGTTTATTTACCTTTATTCGAATTTACATTATTGTATGTGTATTTTGTATACATTTTTTTATACGTATTTACTTAATTTTATGTGTATTTTGTATATGTATTTTTATAGAAATCTACCTTATTTTATGTGTATTCGCATATATATTTTGAAACAAATTTACGTTATTTTATATGTATTTTGCATATCTATTTTAATACAAATTTACCTTATTGTATGTGCATTTTGTATATTTATTTTGATACAAATTCAAATATTTTATGTGTATTTTGGTATCAATAATCTTATAAAAAATGCGTTATTTTATAGGTATTTTGCATCTTAATTTTCATACAAATTTACATTATTTTATTAATATTCTGTGTATATATTTTGATACGATTTTACATTATTCTATTTGTGTTTTGTATATATATTTTTTTATACATATTTACATTATTTAATGTGTATTTTGTATATATATTTCATACAAATTTACGTTATTATATGTGTATTTGTTTATATATTTTCTTTCAAATTTACATTATTTTATGTGTATTTTGTATATGTATTTCAATAGAAATTAACCTAATTTTATGTATATTTTCTATATTTCTTTTCATACAAATTTAAATTATTTTTGTGTATTTTTGTATGTAGTTTTATACAAATTTAGGTTATTTTATGTACGCATTTACATTATTTAATGTGTGTTTTGTATATATATTTTTATCCAAAGTTAATTTATTTTACGTTCATTTTTGGACACATATTTTTATAGAAATTGGCGTTATTTTATATGTATTTGTATATGTTTTCTCATACAAATTTACATAATTTTATTGCTATTTTGTTTATTTAGTTTGATACGAATTACATGATTATATGTGTATTTTGTACATATTTTTTATACGTATTTACATTACTTAATGTGTATTTTGTTTATATATTTTTAAACAAATTTACGTTATTATATGTATTTTTATAAATATTTTGATACAAATTTACATTATTTTATGTATTTTGTATATACATTTCAATTCAAATTTAGCTTATTTTAGCTGTATTTTGTATATCTATTTTCATACGAATTTAATTGCTTCTGTGTATTTTTGTATATAGTTTTATACAAATTTACGTTATTTTATGTGTATTTTGTATATTTATAATTGTACAAATACACATTCTTTTATTGGTATTTTGTTTATTTATTTTGATACGAATTTACATTATTTTATGTGTATTTTGTATACATCTTTTTTATACATATTTACTTCTTTTTACGTGTATTTTGTATAAATATTTTTATACAAATCTACATTATTTTATGTTTATTCGTATATATATATTTTGAAACAAATTTACATTGTTTTATATGTATTTTGCATATCTATTTCAATACAGATTTACCTTATTGTATGTGTATTTTGTATATTTATTTTAATACAAATAAATTTTTTTATGTGTATTTTTGTATATATATTTAAAAAAAATGTGTTATTTTATGGGTATTTTGCTTCTTTATTTTCATACAAATTTACATTATTTTATTAATATTTTGTGTATTTATTTTGATACGATTTTACATTATTCTATTTGTGTTTTCTATATATTTTTTTTATACAAATATACGTTATTATAAGTGTATTTGTTAATGTATTTTCATTCAAATTTACAGTATTTTATGTGTATTTTTTATATGTATTTCAATACAAATTTACCTAATTTTATGTGTATTTTGTATATTTATTTTCATACAAATTTAAATTATTTTTGTGTATTTTTGTATATAGTTTTATACAAATTTATGTTGTCTTATGTGTATTTTGTATATTTATTTTCATACAAATACACATTCTTTTGTTGACATTTTGTTTATTTATTTTGACGCGAATTTACATTATTCAATGTGTATTTTGTATATATATTTTTATACGTATTTACATCCTTTCATGTGTATTTTGTATATTTATAAAAAATGGGTTATTTTATGGGTATTTTCCATCTTTATTTTCATACAAATTTACATTATTTTATTTACATTCTGTGTATTTATTTTAATACGATTTTACATTATTCTATTTGTGTTTTGTATATATATTTTTTTATACATATTTACATTATTTAATGAGTATTTTTTATATATATTTTATACAAATTTATGTTAATTTAAGTGTATTTGTTTATATATTTTCATTCAAATTTACATTATTTTATGTGTATTTTGTATATGTATTTCTTTACAAACTTACCTAATTTTATGTGTATTTTGTATATTTATTTTCATACAAATTTAACTTATTTTTGAGTATTTTTATATATAGTTTTATACAAATTTACGTTATTTTATGTGTATTTTGTATATGTATTTTCATACAAATACTCATTCTTTTATTGATATTTTAATTATTTATTTTGACACGAATTTACATTATTTAATGTGTATTTTGTATATATATTTTTATACGTATTTACAACATTTCATGTGTATTTTGTATATATATTTCTATAGAAATCTACGTTATTTTATGTGTATTCGTATATATATTTTGAAACAAATCTACATTATTTTATGTGTATTATGTATATATATTTCATGATAAATTTGCCTTATTTTAAGTTTATTTTTATATCTATTTTCATTCAAATTCAAACCATTTTATGTGTATATATTTATTTGTATTTACGTTATTTTATGTGTATTTTCTATATATATTTTCATTCAAAATTACATTATTTTATCGGTATTTTGTTCATTTATTTCGATACGAATTTAGATTATTTCATGTGTATTTTCTATACATATACATATAGAGTAAAATTCTATGAAAATATATATTCTAAATACATATAAAATTATGTAAATAGGTATAAAAATGTATATATCAAATACACCTAAAAAAAAATGAAAATTCGTATCAAAATAAATAAACAAAATACCAATAAAAGAATGTGTATTTGGATAAATATAAATATACTAAATACACATACAAAATAAACATAAAATAAGGTAGATTTGTAATAAAATATATGTACAAAATACACATAAAATAACGTAAATTTATATGAAAATATATATACAAATACACACAAAATACCATGAATTTGTATAAAAATATATATTCAAAATAAATATTAAATAATGGAAAAGCGTATAAAAATATATATTCAAAGTACATATAAAATAATGTAAATTCGTATCAATATAAATCAACAAAACACAAATAAAATAATATATATTTGAATGAAAATAAATTGACAAAATACACATAACATAACTTAAATTTATATTAAAATATATACAAAAATACATAGAAATAATTTGAGTTTGTATGAAAATAGATATTCAAAATACACATAAAACTAGGTAAATTTCTTTTGAAATGTTTATACAAAATACCCAAAAAATATTGTAAATTTGTGTCAAAATATATAAACAAATACACATAAAATAACGTAAATTTGTATGAAAAATATATACAAAAGACACATAGAATAATGTCAATTCCTATCAAAATGAATGAGCAGAATATCAATAAAATAATGTAAATTTGTATGAAAATAAAGAGACAAAATACCCAAAAAATAAAGAATATGTTTATAAAAATACAGATACAAAAATACATATCGAATAACTAGATTTGTATTAAAATTAATATACAAAATGCGTATATAATAAGGCAAATTGTTTTTGAAAAAATATGCAACATACACGTTTACTCATACAAATTTATATTATTTTATTGGTATTTTGTTTATTTATTTTGATACGAATTACATGATTATATGTGTATTTTGTACATATTTTTTTTATACGTATTTACATTATTTAATGTGTATTTTGTTTATGTATTTTCATAAAAATTTACGTTATTATATGTGTATTTGTATAAATATTTTGATACAAATTTACTTTATTTCATGTATTTTGTATATATATTTCAATTCAAATTTAGCTTATTTCGTGTGTATTTTGTATATATTTTCATATAAATTTAATTACTTCTGTGTATTTTTGTATATAGTTTTACATAAATTTACGTTATTTTATGTGTATTTTGTATATTTATATTCATACAAATACATATTCTTTTATTGGTATTTTGTTTATTTATTTTGATACGAATTTACATTATTTTATGATATATATTTTATCCAAATTTACATTATTTTATGTGTATTTGTTTATATATATTCATACATATTTACATTATTTTATGTGTTTTTTGTATATATATTTTTCTACGTATTTAAATTATTTTATGTGTATTTGTATATACATTTTCATAAAAAAAATTACGTTATTTTATTGTGTGTATAAGTATATATTTCGATACAAATTTTATACAAATTCATGTTATTTAATGTGTATTTGTATATATATTTTCATACAAATTTATATTATTTTATGTGTATTTTTTCATATATTTCATTACAAATTTACCTTATTTTATGTTTATTTTGTATATTTATTTCATTCAATTTTAAATTATTTTATGTGTATATTTGTATATGTATTTAGGTTATTTTATGTGTATTTTGTATATATATTTTCATCCAAAATTACATTATTTTATTGGTATTTCTTAATTTAATTCGATACGAGTTTAGATTATTTCATAGGTATTTTGTATACATATTTTTATACTCATTTACATTATCTAATGTGTGTTTTGTATATATATTTTTATGAAAATTTATTTAATGTTCATTTTTGTTCATATATTTTTATAGAAATTTGCGTAATTTTATGTATATAGTTTTATATAAATTTACGTTATTTTATGTGCATTTTGTATATTTATATTTATACAAATACACATTCTTTTTTTGGTATATTGTTTATTTACATTTATACGAATTTACATTATTTTATGTGTATTTTGTATACATTTTTTTATACGTATTTACTTAATTTTATGTGTATTTTGTATATGTATTTTTATAGAAATCTACGTTATTTTATTTGCATTCGTATATATATTTTGAAACAAATTTACATTATTTTATATGTATTTTGTATATCTATTTCAATACAAATTTACCTTATTGTATGTGCATTTTGTATATTTTGGTATCAATAATTTTATAAAAAATGCGTTATTTTATAGGTATTTTGCATCTTAATTTTCATTTTATATGTACTTTGTATACATATTTTTATACCCTTTTACTTTATTTAATATTTATTTTGAATATATATTTTTATACAGATTCATGGTATTTTATGTGTACCGGTATTTGTATATATATTTTCATATAAATTTACATTATTTTATGTGTATTTTGTACATATATTTTATTACAAATCTACCTTATTTTATGTTTATTTTGTATGTGTATTTAGTATATTTATATTTATCCAAATACACATTCTTTTATTGGTATTTTGTTTATTTATTTTAACTCGAATTTCCATTATTTTATGTGTATTTTGTATACATTTTTTTACACGTATTTACTTAATTTTATGTGTATTTTGTAAATATATTTTTATAGAAATCTACGTTTTTTTATTTGTATTCGTATATATATTTTGAAACAAATTTACATTGTTTCATATGTATTTTTGCATATCTCTTTCAATACAAATTTACCTTATTGTATGTGCATTTTGTATATTTATTTCAATACAAATTTAAATATTTTATGTGTATTTTGGTAAATATATTTTTATAAGAAATGCGCTATTTTATGGGAGTTTTGCATCTTTATTTTCATACAACTTTACATTATTTTATTAATATTCGGTGTATTTATTTTGATACGATTTTACATTATTCTATTTGTTTTTTGTATATACTTTTTTATACATATATACATTATTTCATGTGTATCTTGCATATATATTTTATATAAATTTATTATCTATTATCTATTTTCATACAAATACACATTCTTTTCATGATATTTTGTTTATTTATTTTGACACGAATTTACATTATTTGATATGTATTTTGTATATATATTTTTATACGTATTTACATAATTTCATATGTATTTTGTATATATATTTCTATAGAAATCTACTTTATTTTAAGTGTATTCGTATATATATTTTGAAACAAATTTACATTGTTTTATATGTATTTTTGAATATCTCTTTTAATACAAATTAACTTACTGTATATGCATTTTGTATATTTATTTCAATACAAATTTAAATATTTTATGTGTATTTTGGTATATATATTTTTATAAAAAATGCGATAATTTTTGGGAATTTTGCATCTTTATTTTCATACAAATTTACATTATTTTATTGATATTCTGTGTATTTATTTTGATACGATTTTACATTATTCTATTTGTTTTTTGTATGTATTTTTTTATGCACATTTACATTATTTAATGTGTATCTTGCATATATATTTTATACAAATTTACGTTATTTTAAGTGTATTTGTTTATATATTTTCATTCAAATTTACATTATTTGATGTGTATTTTGTATATGTATTTCATACAAATTTACCTAATTTTATGAGTATTTTGTATATTTCTTTTCAAACAAATTTAAATTATTTTTGTGTATTTTTGTATATAGTTTTATACAAATTTAGGTTATTTTATGTACGCATTTACATTATTTAGTGTGTGTTTTGTATATATATTTATATGCTAATTTACTTTATTTTATGTGCATTTTTGTACATATATTTTTATATAAATTTGCGTTATTTGTATATGTTTTCTCATACAAATTTACATTATTTTATTGCTATTTTGTTTATTTATTTTGATACGAATTACATGATTATATGTGTTTTTTGTACATATTTTTATACGTATTTACATTACTTAATGTGTATTTTGTTTATATATTTTTCAACAAATCTACGTTATTATATGTATTTGTATAAATATTTTGATACAGATTTACATTATTTTATGTATTTTTTATGTACATTTCAATTCAAATTTAGCTTATTTTAGCTGTATTTTGTATATATATTTTCATACAAATTTAATAACTTCTGTGTATTTTTGTATATAGTTTTATACAAATTTACGATATTTTATGTGAATTTTGTATATTTATATTTATACAAATACACTTTATTTTACTAGTATTTTGTTTATTTATTTTGATACGATTTTTATGTGTATTTTGTATTAATTTTTTTATACGTATTTACTTCATTTTAAGTGTATTTTGTATATATTTTTATAGAAATCAACGTTATTTGATGTGTATTCGTATATATATTTTTAAACAAATTTACATTGTTTTATATGTATTTTGCATATCTATTTCAATACAAATTTACCTTACAGTATGTGCATTTTTTATATTTATTTTAATACAAATTTTAATATTTTATGTGTATTTTGGTATATATATTTTTATAAAAAATGCGTTATTTTATGGCTATTTTGCATCTTTATTTTCATACTAATTTACATTATTTTATTAATATTCTGTGTATTTATTTTGATACGATTTTACATTATTCTATTTGTGTTTTGAATATATTTTTTTATACATATTCACATTATTTAATTAGTATTTTGTATATATATTTGATACAAATTTACGTTATTTTAAGTGTATATGTTTATATATTTTCATTCAAACTTCCATTATTTTATGTGTATTTTGTATATGTATTTCAATACAAATTTACCTAATTTTATGTGTATTTTGTATATTTATTTTCATACAAATTTAAATTATTTTTGTGTATTTTTGTATATAGTTTTATACAAACTTAGGTTATTTTATGAGTATTTTGTATCTATTTTCATACAAATACACATTCTTTTATTGATATTTTGTTTATTTATTATGACGAGAATTCAAATTATTTAATGTGTATTTTGTATATATATTTTTATACGTATTTACATCATTTCATGTGTATTTTGTATATATATTTCTATAGAAATCTACGTTATATTATGTGTATTCGTATATAGATTTTTAAACAAATTTACACTTTTATGTGTATTTTGCTTATTTTTTCAATACAAATTTACCTTATTGTATATGCATTTTGTATATTAATTTTAATACAAATTTAATTATTCTATGTGTATTTTTGTATATGTATTTTTATAAAAATATGCTTTATTTTATGGGTATTTTGCATCTTTATTTTCATACAAATTTACGTTATTTTATTGATATTCTGCTCATTCATTTTGATACGATTTGACATTATTTTATGTGTATTTGTTTATATATTTTGACACAAATTTACAATATTTTATGGGTATTTTGTGTTTATATTTCAAAAGAAATTTACCTAGTTTTATATGTATTTTGAATATCTATTTTCATACAAACTCAAATTATTTTTATGTATTTTTGTATATATTTCAATACAAATTTTAGCTATGTTATGTGTATTTTGTAAATCTATTTTCATTCATATATATATTATTTTATTTGTATTTTGTTGATTTATATTGATACGAATTTACATTATTTTATATGTCCTTTTTATATATATTTTTATACGCATTTACATTATTTAATATTTATTTTGAATATATAATTTTATACAAATTCATGGTATTTTATGTGTATTTGTATATATATTTTCATATAAATTTACATTATTTTATGTGTATTTTGTACATCTATTTCATTACAAATTTACCTTATTTTATGTTTATTTTGTATGTGTATTTTCTGCATTTATATTTATACACGTTTACTCATACAAATTTATATTATTTTATTGGTATTTTGTTTATTTATTTTGATACGAATTACATGATTATATGTGTATTTTGTACACATTTTTTATACGTATTTACATTATTTAATGTGTATTTTGTTTATATATTTTCATACAAATTTACGTTATTATATGTGTATTTGTATAAATATTTTGATACCAATTTACTTTATTTCATGTATTTTGTATATATATTTCAATTCAAATTTAGCTTATTTTGTGTGTGTTTTGTATATATTTTCATACAAATTTAATTACTTCTGTGTATTTTTTATATAGTTTTATATAAATTTACGTTATTTTATGTGTATTTTGTATATTTATATTTATACAAATACACATTCTTTTATTGGTATTTTGTTTATTTATTTTGATACGATATTACATTATTTTATGTGTATTTTGCATACATTTTTTATACGTATTTACCTCATTTTATGTGTATTTTGTATATATATTTTTATAGAAATCTACGTTATTTTATGTGTATTCGTATACATATTTTGAAACAAATTTACATTGCTTTATATGTATTTTGCATATCTATTTAAATACAAATTTACCTTATTGTACATATAAAACAATGTAAATTTGTTTCAAAATATATGTACGAATACACATAAAATAACGTAGATTTCTATAAAAATATATACAAAATACACATAAAATTAAGTAAATACGTATAAAAAAATGTAAACAAAATACACATAAAATAATGTAAACTCGAAACAAAATAAATAAACAAAATACCAATAAAAGAATGTGTATTTGTATAAATATAAATGTGCAAAATTTGTAAATTTGTAATGAAATATATGTATAAAATACACATAAAATAATGTAAATTTATATGAAAATATATATACAAATACACATAAAATACCACGAATTTGTATAAAATTATATACTCAAAATAAATATTAAATAATGTAAATGCGTATAAAAATATATATACAAAGTACATATAAAATAATATAAATTCGTATCAATATAAATCAACAAAATACCAATAAAATAATATATATATGAATGAAAATAGATTTACAAAATACACATAACCTAACGTGTATTTTGTATACATTTTCTTATACGTATTTACTTCATTTTATGTGTATTTTGTATATATATTTTTATACAAATCTACGTTATTTTATGTGTATTCGTATATATATTTTGAAGCAAATTTACATTGTTTTATATGTATTTTGCATATCTATTTCAATACAGATTTACCTTATTGTATGTGTATTTTGTATATTTATTTCAATACATATTAATTTTTTCATGTGTATTTTGGTATATATATTTTTATAAAAAATGCGTTATTCAATGGGTATTTTGCATCTTTATTTTCATACAAATTTACATTGTTTTATTAATATTCTGTGTATTTATTTTAATACGATTTTACATTATTCTATTTGTGTTTTGTAAATATTTTTTTATACATATTTACATTATTTAATGTGTATTTTGTATATTTTAAAACAGATTTACGTTATTTTATGCGCATCTGTTAAAATATTTTGATACAAATTTACATTATTTTATGTATTTTGTATATATATTTCAATACAAATTTAGTTTATTTTATGTATATTTTGTATATCTATTTTCATTCGTATCAAAATAAATAAACAAAATAGCAATCAAATAATGTAAATTTGTATGAGAAAACATATACAAATACACATAAATTAACGGAAATTTCTAAAAAAATATATGTACAAAAATGCACATAAAATAAAGTAAATTTGCATAAAAAAATATATACAAAACACACATTAAATAAAGTATACGCGTACATAAAATAACCTAAATTTGTATAAAACTATATACAAAAATACACAAAAATATTTAAAATTTGTATGAAAAGAAATATACAAAATACACATAAAATTAGGTAAATTTGTATTGAAATACATATACAAAATACACATAGAATAATGTAAATTTGAATGAAAATATATAAACAAATACACTTAAAATAACGTAAATTTGTATAAAATATATATGCAAGATACACATTAAATAATGTAAGTGTGTATAAAAAAATATTTACAAAAAAGAAATAGAATAATGTAAAATCCTATCAATATAAATACACAGAATATCAATAAAATAATGTAAATTTGTATGAAAAGAAAGATGCAAAATTCCCATAAAATAGCGCATTTTTTATAAAAATATATATACCAAAATACACATAAAATATTTAAATTTGTATTGAAATAAATATACAAAATGCATATACAGTAAGGTAAATATGTATTGAAAGAGATATTCAAAAATACATATAAAACAAAGTAAATTTGTTTCAAAATATATATACGAATACACATAAAATAATGTAGATTTCTATAGAAATATATATACAAAATACACATGAAATTATGTAAATACGTATAAAAATATATATACAAAATACATATCTAATTAATTATCATGAAAAGAATATGTATTTGTATGAAAATAAATAATAGATAATAAATTTGTATGAAATGTATATGCAAGATACACATTAAATAATGTAAATATGTATAAAAAATATATATACAAAAAACAAATAGAATAATGTGAAATCGTATCAAAATAAATACACCGAATATTAATAAAATAATGTAAATTTGTATGAAAATAAAGATGCAAAATTCCCATCAAATAGCGCATTTCTTATGAAAATATATATACCAAAATACACATAAAATATTTAAATTTGTATTGAAGTAAATATACAAAATGCACATACAATAAGGTAAACTTGTATTGAAAGAGATATGCAAAAATACATATAAAACAATGTAAATTTGTTTCAAAATATATACGAATACACATAAAATAACGTAGATTTCTATAAAAATATATATACAAAATACACATAAATTAAGTAAATACGTATAAAAATAGATATACAAAATACACATAGAATAATGTAAAAATGTTTCAAAAAAAATAAACAGAATATAAATAAAATCATGTAAATTTGTATGAAAATATAAATCCAAAATACCCATAAAATAAAGCATATTTTTATAAAAATACATATACAAAAATACACATAGCATAATTAAATTTGTATTAAAATTAATATACAAAATGCATATACAATAAGGTAAATTTGTATTGAAAAAATATGCAAAATACACATAAAACAGTGTAAATTTATTTCAAAATCTATATACGAATACTCATAAATCAACGTAGATTTCTATAGAAATATATATACAAAATACACATCAAATGATGTAAACACGTATAAAAATATATATATAAAATACACATTAAATAATGTAAATTCGCGTCAAAATAAATAAACAAAATATCAATAAAAGAATGTGTGTTTGTATGAAAATAGATATACAATTTACACATAAAATCACCTAAATTTGTATAAAACTATATACAAAAATACACATAAATAATTTTAATTTGTATGAAAATAAATATACAAAATACACATAAAATTAGGTAAATTTGTATTGAATTACATTTACAAAATACACATAAAATAATGTAAATTTGAACGAAAATATATAAACAAATACACTTAAAATAACGTAAATTTGTATAAAATATATATAAAAAATACACATTAAATAATGTAAATATGTATAAAAAAATATATACAAAACACAAATAGAATAATATAAAATCGTATCAAAATAAATACACAGAATATTAATAAAATAATATAAATTTGTATGAAAATTAAGATGCAAAATACCCATAAAATAACGCATTTTTTATAAAAATATTTATACCAAGACACACATAAAATATTTGAATTTGTATTAAAATAAATATACAAAATGCACATACAATAAGGTAAATTTGTATTGAAATAGATATGCAAAATACATATAAAACCATTTAAATTTTTTTCAAAATATATATACGAATACACATAAAATAACGTAGATTTCTATGAAAATAAATATACAAAATACACATAAAATGAAGTAAATACGTATAAAAAAAGGTATACAAAATACACATAAAATAATGTAAACTCGTATCAAAATAAATAAACAAAATACTAATAAAAGAATGTGTATTGTATAAATATATATATACAAAATACAAATAAAATACGTAAATTTATATAAAACTATATGCAAAAATACACAAAAGTGAATAAATTTGTGTGAAAATAGATATACAAAATACATGTGTATTTTGTATATTTATTTTCATACAAATTGAAATTATTTTTGTTTATTTTTTTATATACTTTCAAATAAATTTTCGTTATTTTATGTATATTTTGTATATTTATTTATTCTACAAATATATTTTCTTTTATCTGAGATTTGTTTATTGAATTTGAAACGAATTTACCTTATTTTGTATACCTATTTTCATCCAAATTAAAATACTTCTGAGTATTTTTGTATATAGTTTTATATAAATTTACGTTATTTTATGTGTATTTTGTATATTTATGTTTATACAAATACACATTCTTTTATTGGTATTTTGTATATTTATTTTGATACGAATTTACATTATTTTATGTGTATTTTGTATACATTTTTTTATACGTATTTACTTCATTTTATGTGTATTTTGTATATATATTTTTATAGAAATCTACGTTATTTTATGTGTATTCGTATATATATTTTGAAACAAATTTACATTGTTTTATATGTATTTTGCATATCTATTTCAATACAAATTTACCTTGTTGTATGTGTTTTTTATATATTTATTTTAATTCAATTTTTTTTTTATGTGTATTTTGGTATATATATTTTTATAAATAAAAAAAAATGCGTTATTTTATGGGTATTTTGCCTCTTTATTTTCATACAAATATACATTATTTTATTAATATTTTGTGTATTTATTTTGATACGATTTTACATTATTCTATTTGTGTTTTGTATATATTTTTTTATACAAATTTACGTTATTTTAAGTGTATTTGTCTATGTCTTTTCATTCAAATTTACATTATTTTATGTGTATTTTGTATATGTATTTCAATACAAATCTACCTAATTTTATGTGTATTTTGTATATTTATTTTCATACAAATTTAAAATATTTTTGTGTATTTTAGAATATAGTTTGATACAAATTTAGGTTATTTTATGTGTATTTTGTATATCTATTTTCATACAAATACACATTCTTTTATTGATATTTTGTTTATTTATTTTGACGCGAGTTTACAGTATTTAATGTGTATTTTGTATATATATTCGTATATATATTTTGAAACAAATTTCACTGTGTATTTTGTTTCTTTTTTCAATACAAACTTACCTTATTGTATGTGCATTTTGTATATTAATTTTAACACATATTTAATTATTCTATGTGTATTTTTGTATATGTATTTAAAAATAAATGCTTTATTTTATAGGTATTTTGTATCTTTATTTTCATACAAATTTAAATTATTTTATTGATATTCTGTGTACTTATTTTGATACGATTTTACATTATTCTATGTATAACAAAAATAAATACAGAATACACAAAAATTGATATGCAAAATACATATAAACAATGTAAATTTGTTTCAAAATATATATACGAATACACATGAAATAAGGTGATTTCTATAAAAAATGTATACAAAATACACATAAAATAGTGTAAATTAGTATCAAAATAAATAAACAAAATACCAATAAAAGAATGTGTATTTGTATAAATATATATATATATATATATATATATATATATATATATATATATATATATATATATATATATATATATATATAAAAAAAACACAAAATATAATATAAATGAGTTTAAAACTATAAAAAATACACATGAAATGATGTACTTTCGGATAGAAATATATATACAAAATTCACATTAAATAATGTAAATTCGCGTCAAAATAAATAAACAAAATATAAATAAAAGAATGTGTATTTGTATGAAAATAGATATACAAAATACACATAAAATAACCTAAATTTGTATCAAACTATATACAAAAATACACAAAATTTTTTTAAATTTGTATGGAAATAAATATACAAAATACACATAAAATTAGGTAAATTTGTATTGAAATACATACACAAAATACACATAAAATAATGTAAATTTGAATGAAAATACATAAACAAATACACTTAAAATAACGTAAATTTGTATAAAAAAAATATGTACAAAACACATACACTAAGGTAAATTTGTATTGAAATAGATATGCAAAATACATATAAAACAATGTAAATTTGTTTCAAAATACATTATTTAATGTGTATTTTGTATATATATTTTTATACGAATTTACATCATTTCATGTGTATTTTGTATAGTTTTAAACAAATTTATATTATTTAATGTGTATTTTGTATATATATATTTATACAAATACACATTCTTTTATTGGTATTTTGTTTATTTATTTTGATACTAATTTACATTATTTTATGTGTATTTTGTATACATTTTTTATACGTATTTACTTAATTTTATGTGTATTTTGTATATATATTTTTATAGAAATCTACCTTATTTCATGTGTATTCTTATATATATTTTGAAACAAATTTACATTGTTTATATGTATTTTGCATATCTATTTTTGTGTATTCTGAATTTATTTATGTTATACATAGAATAATGTAAAATCGTATCAAAATAGGTACACAGAATATCAATAAAATAATTTAAATTTGTATGAAAATAAAGATGCAAAATACCGATAAGATAAAGCATATTTTTTTTAAAAAATACATATACAAAAATACACATAGAATAATTAAATTTGTATTAAAATTAATATACAAAATGCACACATACAAAAAAGTAAATTTGTATTGAAAAAAAAAACGCAAAATACAAATAAAACTGTAAATTTTTTTCAAAATATATACGAATACACATAAAATAACGTAGATTTCTATAGAAATATATATACAAAATACACATGAAATTATGTAAATACGTATAAAAATATATATATAAAATACATATTAAGTAATGTAAATTCGTGACAAAATAAATAAACAAAATATCATGAAAAGAATGTGTATTTGTATGAAAATAAATAATAGATAATAAATTTGTATGTAATATATATGCAAGATACACATTAAATAATGTAAATATGTATAAAAAAAATATATACAAAAAAGAAATAGAATAATGTAAAATCGTATCAAAATAAATACACCGAATATTAATAAAATAATGTAAATTTGTATGAAAATAAAGATGCAAAATTCCCATCAAATAGCGCATTTCTTATAAAAATATATATACCAAAATACACATAAAATATTTAAATTTGTATTGAAATAAATATACAAAATGCAGATACAATAAGGTAAACTTCTGTTGAAATAGATATGCAAAATACATATAAAACAATGTAAATTTGTTTCAAAATATATATACGAATACACGTAAAATAACGTAGATTTGTATAAAAATATATATACAAAATACTCATAAAATGAAGTAAATACGTATAAGAAAATGTATACAAAATACACATAAAATAATATAAATTCGAAACAAAATAAATAAACAAAATACCAATAAAAGAATGTGTATTTGTTCTGTGTATTTTTGTATATAGTTTTATACAGATTTACGATATTTTATGTGTATTTTGTATAATTATATTTATACAAATACACATTCTTTTACTGGTATTTTGTTTATTTATTTTGATACGATTTTTATGTGTATTTTGTATTCAATTTTTAATACGTATTTACTTCATTTTATGTGTATTTTGTATATATTTTTATAGAAATCAACGTTATTTTATGTGTATTCGTATATATATTTTGAAACAAATTTACATTGTTTTATATATATTTTGCATATCTATTTCAATACAAATTTACCTTACAGTATATGCATTTTTTATATTTATTTTAATACAAATTTTAATATTTTATGTGTATTTTGGTATATATATTTTTATAAAAAATGCGTTATTTTATGGCTATTTTGCATCTTTATTTTCATACAAATTTACATTATTTAATTAATATTCTGTGTATTTATTTTGATACGATTTTACATTATTCTATTTGTGTTTTGTATATATTTTTTTATACATATTTACATTATTTAATTAGTATTTTGTATATATATTTGATACAAATTTACGTTATTTTAAGTGTATATGTTTATATATTTTCATTCAAATTTCCATTATTTTATGTGTATTTTGTATATGTATTTCAATACAAATTTACGTAATTTTATGTGTATTTTGTATATTTATTTTCATACAAATTTAAATTATTTTTGTGTATTTTTGTATATAGTTTTATACAAACGTAGGTTATTTTATAAGTATTTTGTAAATCTATTTTCATACAAATACACATTCTTTTATTGATATTTTGTTTATTTATTTTGACGAGAATTTAAATTATTTAATGTGTTTTTTGTATATATATATTTTTATACGTATTTACATCATTTCATGCGTATTTTGTATATATATTTCTATAGAAATCTACATTATTTTATGTGTATTCGTATATAGATTTTTAAACAAATTTACGCTATAATGTGCATTTTGTATATTTTTTCAATACAAATTTACCTTATTGTACGTGCATTTTGTATATTAATATTAATTCAAATTTAATTATTCTATGTGTATTTTTGTATATGTATTTTTTTTAAAATATGCTTTATTTTATGGGTATTTAGCATCTTTATTTTCATACAAAACTACATTATTTTATTGATATTCTGTGTATTTATTCTGATACGATTTTACATTATTCTATGTGTATTTTGTATATATTTTTCATTTAATTTAGCTTATTTTATGTGTGTTTTGTATATCTATTTATTTTAATACAAAATCAAATATTTTATGTTTTTTCGTATATATATTTTTATAAAAAATGCGTTATTTTATGGGTATTTTGCATCTTAATTTTCATACAAATTTACATTATTTTATTAATATTTTCTGTATTTATTTTGATACGATTTTACATTATTTTATTTGTGTTTAGTATATATATTTTTATACATATTTACATTATTTAATGTGTTTTTTGTATATATATATTTGATACAAATTTACGTTATTTTAAGTCTATATGTTTATATATTTTCATTCAAATTTACATTATTTTATGTGTATTTTGTATATGTATTTCAATACAAATTTACCTAATTTTATATGTTTTTTGTATATTTATTTTCATACAAGTTTAAATTTTTTTGTGTATTTTTGTTTATAGTTTTATACAAATTTAGGTTATTTTATGTGTATTTTGTATATCTATTTTCATACAAATACACATTCTTTTCATGATATTTTGTTTATTTATTTTGACACGAATTAACATTATTTAATGTGTATTTTGTATATATATTTTTATACGTATTTACATTATTTCAAGTGTATTTTGTATATATATTTCTATAGAAATCTGCGTTATTTTATGTGTATTCGTATATATATTTTGAAACAAATTTACATTGTTTTATGTGTATTTTGCATATTTTTTCAATGCAAATTTACCTTATTGTATGTGCATTTTGTATATTAATTTTAATACAAATTTGATTAGTCTATGTGTATTTTTGTATATGTATTTTTTGCATCTTTATTTTCATACAAATTTACATTATTTTATTGATATTCTGTGTATTTATTTTAATATGATTTTACATTATTCTATGTGTATTTTGTATATATATTTTATATAAAATGTATTTGTTTTCATTTCATACAAATCTACATTATTTTGTACATGTATACACATAAAATATTTAAATTTGTATTGAAATAAATATAAAAAATGCACATACAATAAGGTAAACTTCTATTGAAAGAGATATGTAAAAATACATATAAAACAATGTAAATTTGTTTCAAAATATATATACGAATACACATAAAATAACGTAGATTTCTTTAAAAATATATATACAAAATACACATAAAATTAAGTAAATACGTATAAAAAAATGTAAACAAAATACACATAAAATAATAAAAACTCAAAACAAAATAAATAAACAAAATACCAATAAAAGAATGTGAATTTGTATAAATATAAATGTACAAAATACACATACAAAATAAACATAAAATAAGGTAAATTTGTAATGAAATATATGTACAAAATACACATATAATAATGTAAACTTATATGAAAATATATATACAAATACACATAAAATACCATGAATTTGTATAAAATTATATATTCAAAATAAATATTAAATAATGTAAACGCGTATAAAAATATATATACAAAGTACATATAAAATAATGTAAATTCGTATCAATATAAATCAACAAAATACCAATAAAATAATATATATTTGAATGAAAATAGATTTACAAAATACACATAACATAACTAAAATTTGTATTGACATATATACAAAAATACATAAAAATAATTTGAGTTTGTATGAAAATAGATATTCAAAATACATATAAAACTAGGTAAATTTCTTTTGAAATATATATACAAAATACCCATAAAATATTGTAAATTTGTGTCAAAATATATAAACAAATACACATAAAATATCTTAAAATAACGTAAATATGTATCATATATATATACAAAAAACACATTAAATAATGTAAATATGTATAAAAAAATATATACAAAACATAAATAAAATAATGTAAAATCGTATCAAAATAAATACAGAAAATATTAATAAAATAATGTAAATTTGTATGAAAATTAAGATGCAAAATACCCATAAAATAACGCATTTTTATAAAAATATATATACGAAAAAACATAAAATATTTGATTTTGTATTAAAATAAATAGATATACATTCTTTTATTGGTATTTTGTTTATTTATTTTGTTTCGAGTTTACATTATTTTATGTGTATTTTATTTACATTTTTTTATACGTATTTACTTAATTTTATGTGTATTTTGTATATATATTTTTATAGAAATCTACGTTATTTTATGTGTATTCGTATATATATTTTGAAACAAATTTACATTGTTTTATATGTATTTTTGCATATTTCTTTCAATAGAAGTTTACCTTATTGTATGTGCATTTTGTATATTTATTTCAATACAAATTTAAATATTTTATGTGTATTTTGATATATATATTTTTATAAGAAATGCGCTATTTGATGGGAGTTTTGCATATTTATTTTCATACAAATTTACATTATTTTATTAATATTCGGTGTATTTATTTTGATACGATTTTACATTATTCTACTTGTTTTTTGTATATATATATTTTTTTTATACATATTTACATTATTTAAATGTATCTTGCATATATATTACATACAAATTTATTATCTATTATTTATTTTCATACAAATACACATTCTTTTCATGATATTTTGTTTATTTATTTTGTCACGAGTTTACATTACTTAAAATGTATTCTATATATATATTTTTATACGTATTTACATAATTTCATGTGTATTTTGTATATATATTTTTATAGAAATATACGTTATTTTATGTGTATTCGTATATATATTTTGAAACAAATTTACACTGTTTTATTTGTATTTTGCGTTTTTTTTCAATACAAATTTACCTTATTGTATGTGTGCATTTTGTATATTAATTTTAATACAAATTTAATTATTCTATGTGTATTTTTGTATATGTATTTAAAAAAAAATATATGCTTTATCTTATGGGAATTTTGCATCTTTATTTTCATACAAATTTAAATTATTTTATTGATATTCTGTGTACTTATTTTGATACGATTTTACATTATTCTATGTATAACAAAAATAAATACATACACAAAAATAGATATGCAAAATACATATAAACAATGTAAATTTGTTTCAAAATATATATACGAATACACATGAAATAAGGTACATTTCTATAAAAATATATATACAAAATACACATAAAATTAAGTAAATACGTATAAAAAATGTATACAAAATACACATAAAATAATGTAAATTAGTATCAAAATAAATAAACAAAATACCAATAAAAGAATGTGTATTTGTATAAATATATATATACAAAATACACATTAAATTATATAAATTTGTTTAAAACTATACAAAATACACATGAAATGATGTAAATAAGTATAAAAATAAATATACAAAATACACATTAAATTATGTAAATTCGCGTCAGAATAAATAAACAAAATATCAATAAAAGAATGTGTATTTGTATGAAACTAGATATACAAAATACACATAAAATAACCTAAATTTGTATCAAACTATATACAAAAATACACAAAAATATTTTAAATTTGTATGGAAATATATATACAAAATACACATAAAATTAGGTAAATTTGTATTGAAATACATACACAAAATACACATAAAATAATGTAAATTTGAATGAAAATATATAAACAAATACACTTAAAATAACGTAAATTTGTATAAAAAAATATGTACAAAACACAAATAGAATAATGTAAAATCGTATCAAAATAATTACCAGAATATTAATAAAATAATGTAAATTTGTATGAAAATAAAGAAGCAAAATACCCATAAAATAACGCATTTTTTTATTTATAAAAATATATATACCAAAATACACATCAAAAAATTAAATTTGTATTAAAATAAATATACAAAAAACACATACAATAAGGTAAATATGTACTGAAATAGATATGCAAAATACATATAAAAATATGTAGATTTGTTTCAAAATATATATACGAATACACATAAAATAACGTAGATTTCTATAAAAATATATATTAAAAAAACACATCAAATAAAGTAAATACGTATAAAAAAATGTATACAAAATACACATAAAATAATGTAAATTCGTATCAAAATAAATAAACAAAATACCAATATAAGAATGTGTATTTGTATGAATATAAATATACAAAATACACATAAAATAACGTAAATTTATATAAAACTATATACAAAAATTCAGAGAAGTAATTAAATTTGTATGAAAATATATACAAAATACACAAGAAATAAGCTAAATTTGAATTGAAATATATATACAAAATACATGAAATAAAGTAAATTTGTATCAAAATATTTATACAAATACACATATAATAACGTAAATTTGTATGAAAATATATAAACAAAATACACATTAAATAATGTAAATACGTATGAAAATAATATGTACAAAATACACATTTAATCATGTAATTCGTATCAAAATAAATAAACAAAATACCAATAAAATAATATAAATTTGTATGAGTAAACGTGTATGTTGCATATTTTTTCAATACAAATTTACCTTATTATATACGCATTTTGTATATTAATTTTAATACAAATTTAATTATTCTATGTGTATTTTTGTGTCTGGATTTTTATATATATATTTTTATACGCTTTTACATTATTTAATATTTATATTGAATATATATTTTTATACAAATTCATGGTATTTTATGTGTATTTGTATATATATTTTTATATAAATTTACATTATTTTATGTGTATTTTGTACATATATTTTTTTACAAATCTACCTTATTTTATGTTTATTTTGTATGTGTATTTTGTATATTTATATTTATCCAAATACACATTCTTTTATTGGTATTTTGTTTATTTATTTTAATTCGAATTTACATTATTTTATGTGTATTTTGTATACATTTTTTTATACGTATTTACTTAATTTTATGTGCATTTTGTATATATATTTATATAGAAATCTACGTTTTTTTATTTGTATTCGTATATATATTTTGAAACAAATTTACATTCTTTTATATGTATTTTTGCATATCTCTTTCAATACAAATTTACCTTATTGTATGTGCATTTTGTATATTTATTTCAATGCAAATTTAAATATTTTATGTGTATTTTGGTATATATATTTTTATAAGATTACGAAAATTTGAAAAAAAAATATATACAAAAAAACAAAAAAATAAATTTCAATTTGTATGAAAATAGATATACAAAATACAAATATAATAATAAAATTTGTATTTAAATACATGAACAAAATACACATAAAATAATGTAAATTTGTATGAAATGAAAACAAATTCACATAAAATTCGCGTCAAAATAAATAAACAAAATATCAATAAAAGAATGTGTATTTGTATGAAAATAGATATACAAAATACACATAAAATAACCTAAATTTGTATCAAACTATATACAAAAATACACAAAAATATTTTAAATTTGTATGAAAATAAATATATATAATACACATAAAATTAGGTAAATTTGTATTGAAATACATACACAAAATACACATAAAATAATGTAAATTTGAATGAAAATACATAAACAAATACACTTAAAATAACGTAAATTTGTATAAAAAAATTTGTACAAAACACAAATAGAATAATGTAAAATCGTATCAAAATAAATACACAGAATATTAATAAAATAATGTAAATTTGTATGAAAATAAAGAAGCAAAATACCCATAAAATAACGCATTTTTTTATTTATAAAAATATATATACCAAAATGCACATCAAAAAATTAAATTTGTATTAAAATAAATATACAAAAAACACATACAATAAGGTAAATTTGTATTGAAATAGATATGCAAAATACATATAAAACAATGTAAATTTGTTTCAAAATATATATACGAATACACATAAAATAACGTAGATTTCTATAAAAATATATATACAAAATACACATAAAATGAAGTAAATACGTAAAAAATGTATACAAAATACACATAAAATAATGTAAATTAGTATCAAAATAAATAAACAAAATACCAATAAAAGAATGTGTATTTGTATGAATATAAATATACAAAATACACATAAAATAACGTAAATTTATATAAAACAATATACACAAATACACAGAAGTAATTAAATTTGTTTGAAAATATATACAAAATACACACGTAATAAGCTAAATTTGAATTGAAATATATATACAAAATACATGAAATAAAAGTAAATTTGTATCAAAATATTTATACAAATACACATTTAATAACGTAAATTTGTATGAAAATATATAAACAAAATACACATTAAATAATGTAAATACTTATAAAAAATATGTACAAAATACACATATAATCATTTAATTCGTATCAAAATAAATAAACAAAATACCAATAAAATAATATAAATTTATATGAGTAAACGTGTATGTTGCATATTTTTTCAATACAAATTTACCTTATTATATACGCATTTTGTATATTAATTTTAATACAAATTTAATTATTCGATGTGTATTTTTGTATCTGTATTTTTATAAACATATGCTTTATTTTTTGGGTATTTTGCATATTTATTTTCATACAAATTTACATTATTTTATTGATATTCTGCTCATTCATTTTGATACGAATTGACATTATTCTATGTGTATTTTGTATATATTTTTCATACAAATTTACGTTATTTTATGTTTAAAATATGTACAAAATACATATAATCATGTAATTCGTATCAAAATAAATAAACAAAATAACAATAAAATAATATAAATTTGTATGAGTGAACGTGTATGTTGCATATTTTTTCAATACAAATTTACCTTATTATATACGCCTTTTGTGTATTAATTTTAATACAAATTTAATTATTCGATGTGTGTTTTTGTATCTGTATTTTTATAAACATATGCTTTATTTTTTGGGTATTTTGCATCTTTATTTTAATACAAATTTACATTATTTTATTGATATTCTGTTAATTCATTTTGATACGAATTGACATTATTCTATGTGTAGTTTGTATATATTTTTCATACAAATTTACGTTATTTTATGTGTATTTGTTTATATATTTTGACACAAATTTACAATATTTTATGGGTATTTTGTATATACATTTCAAAAGAAATTTACCTAGTTTTATGTGTATTTTGTATATCTATTTTCATACAAACTCAAATTATTTCTATGTATTTTTGTATATATTTTAATACAAATTTAAACACATATAATAACGTAAATTTGTATGAAAATATATAAACAAAATACTACACATTAAATAATGTAAATACGTATAAAAAATGTGTACAAAATACACATATAATCATGTAATTCGTATCAAAATAAATAAACAAAATACCAATAAAATAATATAAATTTGTATGAGTAAACGTGTATGTTGCATATTTTTTCAATACAAATTTACCTTATTATATACGCATTTTGTATATTAATTTTAATACAAATTTAATTATTCGATGTGTATTTTTGTATCTGTATTTTTATAAACATATGCTTTATTTTTTGGGTATTTTGCATCTTTATTTTCATACAAATATACATTATTTTATTGATATTCTGCTCATTCATTTTGATACGAATTGACATTATTCTATGTGTATTTTGTATATATAATTCATACAAATTTACTTTATTTTATGTGTATTTGTTTATATATTTTGACAAATTTACAATATTTTATGGCTATTTTGTATCTACATTTCAAAAGAAATTTACCTAGTTTTATGTGTATTTTGAATATCTATTTTCATACAAACTCAAATTATTTCCATGTATTTTTGTATATATTTTAATACATATTTTAGTTATGTTATGTGTATTTTGTAAATTTATTTTCATTCATATATATATATTATTTTATTTTTGTTTTGTTGATTTATATTGATACGAATTTACATTATTTTAAATGTACTTTGTATATATATTTTTATACGCTTTTACATTATTTAATATTTATTTTGAATATATATTTTCATACAAATTCATGGTATTTTATGTGTATTTGTATATATATTTTCATATAAATTTACATTATTTTATGTGTATTTTGTACATATATTTTATTACAAATCTACCTTATTTTATGTTTATTTTGTATATGTATTTTGTATATTTATATTTATCCAAATACACATTCTTTTATTGGTATTTTGTTTATTTATTTTAAATCGAATTTACATTATTTTATGTGGATTTTGTATACATTTTTTTATACGTATTTTCTTAATTTTATGTGTATTTTGTATATATATTTTTATAGAAATCTACGTATTTTTTATTTGTATTCGTATATATATTTTAAAACAAATTTACATTGTTTTATATGTATTTTTGCATATCTCTTTCAATACAAATTTACCTTATTGTATGTGGATTTTGTATATTTATTTCAATACAAATTTAAATATTTTATGTGTATTTTGGTATATATTTTTATAAGAAATGCGCTATTTGATGGGAATATTGCATCTTTATTTTCATACAAATTTACATTATTTTATTAATATTCGGTGTATTTATTTTGATACGAATTTACATTATTCTATTTGTTTTTTGTATACACTTTTTTATACATATTTACATTATTTAATGAGTATCTTGCATATATATTTTATACAAATTTATTATCTATTATCTATTTTTATACAAATTCACATTCTTTTCATGATATTTTGTTTTTTTATTTTGACACGAATTTACACTATTTGATATGTATTTTGTATATATATTTTTATACGTATTTACATAATTTCAAATGTATTTTGTATATATATTTCAATAGAAATCTACTTTATTTTATATGTATTCGTATATATATTTTGAAACAAATTTACACTGTTTTATATGTATTTTTGAATATCTCTTTTAATACAAATTTACCTTACTCTATATGCATTTTGTATATTTATTTCAATACAAATTTAAATATTTTATGTGTATTTTGGTATAAATATTTTAATAAAAATCCTATAATTTATGGGAATTTTGCATATTTATTTTCATACAAATTTACATTATTTTATTGATATTCTGTGTATTTATTTTGATACGATTTTACATTATTCTATTTTTTTTTTGTATATATTTTTTTATACACATTTACATTATTTAATGTGTATCTTGCATATATATTTTATACAAATTTACGTTATTTTAAGTGTATTTTTTTATATTTTCATTCAAATTTACATTTATTTTAATTCGAAATTACATTATTTTATGTGTATTTTGTATACATTTTTTTATACGTATTTACTTAATTTTATGTGTATTTTGTATATATATTTTTATAGAAATCTTCGTTTTTTTTTGTGAATTCGTATATATATTTTGAAATAAATTTACATTGTTTTATATGTATTTTTGCATATCTCTTTCAATACAAATTTACCTTATTGTATGTGCATTTTGTATATTTATTTCAATGCAAATTTAAATATTTTATGTGTATTTTGGTATATATATTTTTATAAAAAATGCGCTATTTTATGGGAATTTTGCATCTTTATTTTCATACAAATTTACATTATTTTATTAATATTCGGTGTATTTATTTTGATACGATGTTACATTATTCTATTTTTTTTTTGTATATACTTTTTTATACATATTTACATTATTTAATGTGTATCTTGCATATATATTTTATACAAATTTATTATCTATTATCTATTTTCATACAAATACACATTCTTTTCATGATATTTTGTTTATTTATTTTGACACGAATTTACATTATTTGATATGTATTTTGTATATATATTTTTATACGTATTTACATAATTTCATATGTATTTTGTATATATATTACTATAGAAATCTACTTTATTTTATGTGTATTCGTATATATATTTTGAAACAGATTTACATTGTTTTATATGTATTTTTGAATATCTCTTTCAATACAAATTTAACTTACAAATACATTATTTTATTGATATTCTGTGTATTTATTTTGATACGATTTTACATTATTCTATTTGTTTTTTGTATACATTTTTTTATACACATTTACATTATTTAATGTGTATCTTGCATATATATTTTATACAAATTTACGTTATTTTAAGTGTATTTTTTATATATTTTCATTCAAATTTACATTATTTGATGTGTATTTTGTATATGTATTTCAATACAAATTTACCTAATTTTATGTGTATTTTGTATATTTCTTTTCAAACGAATTTAGATTATTTTTGTGTATTTTTGTATATAGTTTTATACAAATTTAGGTTATTTTATGTACGCATTTACATTATTTAGTGTGTGTTTTGTATATATATATATATATATATATATATATATATATATATATATATATATATATATATATATATATATATATATATATATATATATATATATATATATATATATATATATATATATATATAGTTATTTTATTGTGTGTATTCGTATATATTTTGAAATATTTTATACAAATTCATGTTATTTTATGTGTATTTGTATATATATTTTCCTACAAATTTATATTATTTTATGTGTATTCTTACATATATTTTATTACAAATTTACCTAATTTTATGTTTATTTTGTATATTTATTTCATTCAATTTTAAATTATTTAATATGTATATTTGTATTTGTATTTAGGTTATTTTATGTGTGTTTTCTATATATATTTTCATCAAAAATTACATTATTTTATTGTTATTTTCTTAATTTAACTCGATACGAATTTAGATTATTTCATAGGTATTTTGTATACATCTTTTTATACTCATTTACATTATCTAATGTGTGTTTTGTACATATTTTTTTATGCAAACTAATTTTATGTGCATTTTTGTACATATATTTTTATAGAAACTTAAAACGTTATTTTATGTGTATTTTGTATATGTTTTCTCATACAAATTTACATTATTTAATTAGTTTTTTGTTTATTTATTTTGATACGAATGACTTGATTATTGGTGTATTTTGTAAAAAAAAATTTATACGTATTTACTTAATGTGTATTTTGTTTATATATTTTTTTTTTATAAATTTACGTTATTATATGTGTATTTGTTAAAAATATTTTGAAACGAGTTTACTTTATTTTATGTATTTTGTATATATATTTCAATTCAAATTTAGCTTATATTGTGTGTATTTTGTATATCTCTTTTCATGCAAATTTAATTACTTCTGTGTATTTTTGTATATAGTTTTTTACAAATTTACGTTATTTTATGTGCATTTTGTATATTTATATTTATACAAATACACATTCTCTTATTGGTATTTTGTTTATTTATATTTATACGAATTTACATTATTTTATGTGTATTTTGAATACATTTTTGATTCGTATTTACTTAATTTTAATTGTATTTTGTATATTCTGTGTATATATTTTGATACGATTTTATATTATACTATTTGTGTTTTGTATATATATTTTTTTATACATATTTTCATTATTTAATGTGTATTTTTTATATATATTTTATACAAATTAACGTCATTTTAAGTGTATCTGTTTATATAATTTCATTCAAATTTACATTATTTTAAGTGTATTTTGTATATGTATTTCAATACAAATTTACCTAATTTTATGTGTATTTTGTATATTTATTTTCATACAAATTTAAATTATCTCTGTGTTTTTTTGTATATACATATAGAGTAAATTTCTATGAAAATATATATTCAAAATACATATAAAATTATGTAAATAAGTATAAAAATATATATATCAAATACACCTAAAAAATAGAAAATTCGTATCAAAATAAATAAACAAAATTCCGATAAAAGAACGTATATTTGTAGAAAAATAAATATACAAAATACACATAAAATTACGAAAATTTGAATAAAAATATATATAAAAAACAAAAAAATAAATTTCAAATTATATGAAAATAGATATACAAAATACACATATAATTAGTTAAATTTGTATTTAAACACATGTACAAAATACACATAAAATAATGTAAATTTGTATGAAATGAAAACAAATTCACATAAAATAACGTACATTTGTATAAAATAGATATACAAAATATACATAGAATAATGTAAAATCGTATCAAAATAAATACACAGAATATCAATAAAATAATGTAATTTTGTATGAAAATAAAGATGCAAAATACCCATAAAATAAAGCATATTTTTTATAAAATACATATACAAGAATACACATAGAATAATTAAATTTGTATTAAAATTAATATACAAAATGCACGTATAATAAGGGAAATTTGTATTGAAAAAATATACAAAATGCACATAAAACAATGTATATTTGTTTCAAAATATATATACGAATACACATAAAATAACGTATATTTCTATAGAAATATATCTAAAAAATACACATGAAATGACGTAAATACGTACAAAAATATATATACACAATACACATTAAATAATATAAATTCGCATCAAAATAAATAAACAAAATATCAATAAAAGAATGTGTATTTGTATGAAAATAGATATACAAAATACACATAAAATATTGTAAATTTGTATAAATAAAAAAAATACACATAAAACTAGTTAAATTTATATTGAAATACATATACAAAATACACATAAAATAATGTAAATTTGAATGAAAATATATAAACAAATTCACTTAAAATAACGTAAATTTGAATGAAATATATATAGAAAATACACATTAAATAATGTAAATATGTATAAAAAAGTATATACAAAACACAAATAGAATAATGTAAAATAGTATCAAAATAAATACACAGTATATTCATAAAATAATGTAAATTTGTATGAAAATAAAAACGCAAAATACCCATAAAACAACGCATTTTTTTTTAAATATATATACCAAAATACACATAAAATATCTAAATTTGTATTACAATAAATATACAAAATGCATATACAATAAGGTAAATTTGTATTGAAATAGATATGCAAAATACACATAAAACAATGTAAATTTGTTTCAAAATATATATACGAATACACATAAAATAACGTAGATTTCTATAAAAATATATATACAAAATACATATAAAATGAAGTAAATACGTATAAGAAAATGTATACAAAATACTCATAAAATAATGTAAACTCGTATCAAAATAAATAAACTAAATGCCAATAAAAGAATGTTTACTTGTATAAATATAAATATACAAAATAAACATAAAATAACGTAAAATTTTTAAAACTATATACAAAAATAAACAAAAATAATTAAATTTGTATGAGAATAGATATACAAAAGACACATAAAATAAGCTAAATTTGAATTGAAATAAATATAGAAAATACATAAAATAATGTAAATTTGTATCAAAATATATATTCAAATACACATATATTAAAATTAATATACAAAATGCGTATATAATAAGGTAAATTTGTATTGAAAAAATATGCAACATACACGTTTACTCATACAAATTTATATTATTTTATTGGTATTTTGTTTATTTATTTTGATACGAATTACATGATTATATGTGTATTTTGTACATATTTTTTATACGTATTTACATTATTTAATGTGTATTTTGTTTATACATTTTCATACAAATTTACGTTATTATATGTGTATTTGTATAAATATTTTGATACAAATTTACTTTATTTCATGTATTTTGTATATATATTTCAATTCAAATTTAGCTTATTTTGTGTGTATTTTGTATATATTTTCATACAAATTTAATTACTTCTGTGTATTTTTGTATATAGTTTTATATAAATTTACGTTATTTTATGTGTATTTTGTATATTTATATTTATACAAATACACATTCTTTTATTGCTATTTTGTTTATTTATTTTGATACGAATTTACATTATTTTATGTGTATTTTGTATACATTTTTTTATACGTATTTACTTCATTTTATGTGTATTTTGTATATATATTTTTATAGAAATCTACGTTATTATATGTGTATTCGTATATATATTTTGAAACAAATTTACATTGTTTTATATGTATTTTGCATATCTATTTCAATACAAAATTACCTTATTGTATGTGTTTTTTGTATATTTATTTTAATACAAATTTAATTTTTGATGTGTATTTTGGTATATATATATTTATAAATAAAAAAAATGCGTTATTTTATGGGTATTTTGCTTCTTTATTTTCATACAAATTTACATTATTTTATTAATATTCTGTGTATTTATTTTGATACGATTTTACATTATTCTATTTGTGTTTTGTACAAATTTTTTTATACAAATTTACGTTATTTTAAGTGTATTTGTTTATGTATTTTCATTCTAATTTACATTATTTTATGTGTATTTTGTGTATGTATTTCAATACAAATTTACCTAATTTTATGTGTATTTTGTATATTTATTTTCATACAAATTTAAAATATTTTTGTGTATTTTTGTATATAGTTTGATACAAATTTAGGTTATTTTATGTGTATTTTGTATATCTATTTTTATACAAATACACATTCTTTTATTGATATTTTGTTTATTTATTTTGACGCGAATTTTATGTGAATTTGTTTTCATTTCATACAAATTTACATTATTTTATGTGTATTTTGTACATGTATTTAAATACAAATTTAACTTATTATATGTGTATTTTGTATATCTATTTTCATACAAATTGAAATTTATTTTTTTGTTTTTTTGTATATATTTTTTTTCAAATTTTTGTAATCTTATAAAAATATATATACCAAAATACACATAAAATATTTAAATTTGCATTGAAATAAATATACAAAATGCACATACAATAAGGTAAATTTGTATTGAAAGAGATATGCAAAAATACATATAAAAGAATGTAAATTTGTTTCAAAATATATATACGAATACAAAAAAAAAACGTAGATTTCTATATAAATATATATACAAAATACACATAAAATTAAGTAAATACGTATAAAAAAATGTATACAAAATACACATAAAATAATGTAAATTCGAATTAAAATAAATAAACAAAATACCAATAAAAGAATGTGTATTTGGATAAATATAAATATACAAAATACACATACAAAATAAACATAAAATAAGGTAGATTTGTAAAAAAATATATGTACAAAATACACATAAAATAATGTAAATTTATATAAAAATATATATACAAATACACATAAAATACCATGAATTTGTATAAAAATATATATTCAAAATAAATATTAAATAATGTAAAAGCGTATAAAAATATATACAAATACAGATACAAAAATACACATAGAATAATTAAATTTGTATTAAAATTAATACACAAAATGCGTATATAATAAGGTAAATTTGTATTGAAAAAATATGCAACATACACGTTTACTCATACAAATTTATATTATTTTATTGGTATTTTGTTGATTTATTTTGATACGAATTACATGATTATATGTGTATTTTGTACATATTTTTAAACATAAAATAACGTAAATTTGTATGAAAAATATATACAAAATACACATAAAATAATGTCAATTCGTATCAAAATGAATGAGCAGAATATCAATAAAATAATGTAAATTTGTATGGAAATAAAGATGCAAAATACCCAAAAAATAAAGCATATGTTTATAAAAATACAGATACAAAAATACAAAACGAATAATTAAATTTGTATTAAAATTAATATACAAAATGCGTATATAATAGGTAAATTTGTATTGAAAAAATATGCAACATACACGTTTACTCATACAAATTTATATTATTTTATTGGTATTTTGTTTATTTATTTTGATACGAAAGACATGATTAAATGTGTATTTTGTACATATTTTTTTCATACGTATTTACATTATTTAATGTGTATTTTGTTTATATATTTTCATACAAATTTACGTTATTATATGTGTATTTGTATAAATATTTTGATACAAATTTACTTTATTTCATGTATTTTGTATATATATTTCAATTCAAATTTAGCTTATTTCGTGTGTATTTTGTATATATTTTCATACAAATTTAATTACTTCTCTGAATTTTTGTATATAGTTTTATATAAATTTACGTTATTTTATGTGTATTTTGTATATTTATATTCATACAAATACACATTCTTTTATTGGTATTTTGTTTATTTATTTTGATACGAATTTACATTATTTTATGTGTATTTTGTATACATTTTTTTATACGTATTTACTTCATTTTATGTGTTTTTTGAATATATATTTTTATAGAAATCTACGTTATTTTATGTGTATTCGTATATATATTTTGAAACAAATCTACATTTTTTTATATGTATTTTGCATATCTATTTCAGTACACATTTACCTTATTGTATGTGTTTTTTGTATATTTATTTTAATACAAATTTAATTTTTTGATGTGTATTTTGGTATATATATTTTTATAAATAAAAAAATGCGTTATTTTATGGGTATTTTGCTTCTTTATTTTCATACAAATTTACATTATTTTATTAATATTCTGGTAATTATTTTGATACGATTTTACATTATTCTATTTGTGTTTTGTACATATTTTTTTATACAAATTTACGTTATTTCAAGTGTATTTGTTTATGTATTTTCATTCAAATTTACATTATTTTATGTGTATTTTGTGTATGTATTTCAATACAAATTTACCTAATTTTATGTGTATTTTGTATATTTATTTCCATACAAATTTAAAATATTTTTGTGTATTTTTGTATATAGTTTGATAGAAATTTAGGTTATTTTATGTGTATTTTGTATATCTAGTTTCATACAAATACACATTCTTTTATTGATATTTTGTTTATTTATTCTGACGCGAATTTACATAATTTAATGTGTATTTTGTATATTTATTTTTATACTTATTTACATCATTTCATGTGTATTTTGTATAGTTTTAAACAAATTTATATAATTTAATGTGTATTTTGTATATATATATATTTATACAAATACACATTCTTTTATTGGTATTTTGTTTATTTATTTTGATACTAATTTACATTATTTTATGTGTATTTTGTATACATTTTTTATACGTATTTACTTAATTTTATGTGTATTTTGTATATATATTTTTATAGAAATCTACCTTATTTCATGTGTATTCGTATATATATTTTGAAACAAATTTACATTGTTTATATGTATTTTGCATATCTATTTTTGTGTATGTATTTATTTTTGTTATACATAGAATAATGTAAAATCGTATCAAAATAAGTACACAGAATATCAATAAAATAATTTAAATTTGTATGAAAATAAAGATGCAAAATTCCCATAAGATAAAGCATATATTTTTTTTTAAATACATATACAAAAATACACATAGAATAATTAAATTTGTATTAAAATTAATATACAAAATGCACACATACAATAAGATAAATTTGTATTGAAAAAAAACGCAAAATACAAATAAAACAGTGTAAATTTGTTTGAAAATATATATACGAATACACATAAAATAACGTAGATTTCTATAGAAATATATATACAAAATACACATGAAATTATGTAAATACGTATAAAAATATATATATAGAATACATTTTAAGTAATGTAAACTCGTGACAAAATAAATAAACAAAATATCATGAAAAGAATGTGTATTTGTATGAAAATAAATAATAGATAATAAATTTGTATGTAATATATATGCAAGATACATTTAAATAATGTAAATATGTATAAAAAAAAATATATACAAAAAACAAGTAGAATAATGTAAAATCGTATCAAAATAAATACACCGAATATTAATAAAATAATGTAAATTTGTGTGAAAATAAATATGCAAAATTCCCATCAAATAGCGCATTTCTTATAAAAATATATATATCAAAATACACATAAAATATTTAAATTTGTATTGAAATAAATTTACAAAATGCACATACAATAAGGTAAACTTCTATTGAAAGAAATATGCAAAAATACATATAAAACAATGTAAATTTGTTTCAAAATATATATACGAATACACATAAAATAACGTAGATTTCTATAAAAATATATATACAAAATACACATAAAACTAAGTAAATACGTATAAAAAAATGTAAATAAAATACACATAAAATAATGTAAACTCGAAACAAAATAAATAAACAAAATACCAATAAAAGAATGTATATCTATTTATTTTAATACAAAATCAAATATTGTATGTTTTTTCGTATATATATTTTTATAAAAAATGCGTTATTTTATGGGTATTTTGCATCTTAATTTTCATACAAATTTACATTATTTTATTAATATTTTCTGTATTTATTTTGATACGATTTTACATTATTTTATTTATGTTTTGTATATATTTTTTTATACATATTTACATTATTTAATGTGTTTTTTGTATATATATTTGATACATATTTACGTTATTTTAAGATATTTTATGTGTATTTCTTTATATATTTTGACACAAATTTACAATATTTTATGGGTATTTTGTATATATATTTCAAAAGAAATTTACCTAGTTTTATATGTATTTTGAATATCTATTTTCATACAAACTCAAATTATTTTTATGTATTTTTGTATATATGTCAATACAAATTTTAGTTATGTTATGTGTATTTTGTAAATCTATTTTCATTCAAATATATATTATTTTATTGGTATTTTGTTGGTTTATATTGATACGAATTTACATTATTTTATATGTACTTTGTATATATATTTTTATACGCGTTTACATTATTTAATATTTATTTTGAATATATAATTTTATACAAATTCATGGTATTTTATGTGTATTTGTATATATATTTTCATATAAGTTTACATTATTATATGTGTATTTTGTACATATATTTCATTACAAATTTACCTTATTTTATGTTTATTTTGTATGTGTATTTTGTACATTTATATTTATACAAATTCACATTCTTTTATTGGTATTTTGTTTATTTCTTTTGTTTTGAGTTTATATTATTTTATGTGTATTTTGTTTACATTTTTTTATACGTATTTACTTAATTTTATGTGTTTTTTGTATATATATTTTTAAAGAAATCTACGTTATTTTATGTGTATTCGTATATATATTTTGAAACAAATTTACATTGTTTTATATGTATTTTTACATATCTCTTTCAATAGAAGTTTACCTCATTGTATGTGCATTATTTATATTTATTTCAATACAAATTTAAATATTTTATGTGTATACATGTACAAAAAATACATAAAATAATGTAGATTTGTATGAAATGAAAACAAATACATTTTATATAAAATATATATACAAAATACAAATAGAATAATGTAAAATCATATTAAAATAAATACACAGAGTATCAATAAAATAATGTAAATTTGTATGAAAATAAAGATGCAAAAAATACATATACAAAAATACACATAGATTAATCAAATTTGTATTAAAATTAATATACAAAATGCACATACAATAAGGTAAATTTGCATTGAAAAAATATGCAAAATACACATAAAACAATGTAAATTTGTTTCAAAATATATATACGAATACACATAAAATAACGCAGATTTCTATAGAAATATATATACAAAATACACTTGAAATAATGTAAATACGTATAAAAATATATATACAAAATACACATTAAATAATGTTAATTCGTGTCAAAATAAATAAACAAAATATCATGAAAAGAATGTGTATTTGTATGAAAATAGATATACAAAATAAACATAAAATAACCTAAATTTGTATAAAACTATAAACAAAAATACACAAAAATAATTTAAACTTGTATGAAAATAAATATACAAAAAACATATAAAATTAGGTAAATTTGTATTGAAATACATATACAAAATACACATAAAATAATGTAAATTTGAATGAAAATATATAAACATATAGACTTAAAATAACGTAAATTTGTATCAAATATATATACAAAAAACACATTAAATAATGTAAATATGTATAAAAATATATATACTAAACACAAATAAAATAATGTAAAATCGTATCAAAATAAATACAGAAAATATTAATAAAATAATGTAAATTTGTATGAAAATTAAGATGCAAAATACCCATAAAATAACGCATTTTTTTTTAAAATATATATACGAAAAAACATAAAATATTTGATTTTGTATTAAAATAAATAGATATACAAAAAACACATAAAATAAGCTAAATTAAATGAAAAATATATACAAAAATACACATAGAATAATGTAAAATCGTATCAGAATAAATACACAGAATATCAATAAAATAATGTAGTTTTGGATGAAAATAAAGATGCAAAATACCCATAAAATAAAGCATATTTTTAAAAAAACACATATACAAAAATACACATAGAATAATTAAATTTGTATTAATATTAATATACAAAATGCACCAACATAAAGGTAAATTTGTATTGAAAAAATATACAAAATGCACATTATAGCGTAAATTTGTTTAAAAATCTATATACGAATACACATAAAATAACGTAGATTTCTATAGAAATATATATACAAAATACGCATGAAATGATGTAAATACGTATAAAAGTTTATATATACAAAATACACATTAAATAATTTAAATTCTCGTCAAAATAAATAAACAAAATATCAATAAAAGAATGTGTATTTGTATGAAAATAGATATACAAAATACTTATAAAATAACCTACGTTTGTATAAAACTATATACAAAAATACACAAAAATAATTTAAATTTGTATGAAAATAAATATACAAAATACACATAAAATTAGGTAAATTTGTATTGAAATACATATACAAAATACACATAAAATAATGGAAATTTGAATGAAAATATATAAACATATACACTTAAAATAACGTAAATTTGTATCAAATATATATACAAAATACTAATTAAATAATGTAAATATGTATAAAAAAATATATACAAAACACAAATAGAATAATGTAAAATCGTATCAAAATAAATACACAGAATATTAATTAAATAATGTAAATTTGTATGAAAATAAAGATGCAAAATAGCCATAAAATAACGCATTTTTTATAAAAATATATATACCAAAATACACATAAAATATTAAAATTTGTATTAAAATAAATATAAAAAATGCATATACTGTAAGGTAAATTTGTATTGAAATAGATATGCAAAATATATATAAAACAATGTAAATTTGTTTCAAAATATATATACGAATACACATAAAATAACGTTGGTTTCTATAAAAATATATACAAAATACACATAAAATGAAATAAATACGTATTAAAAATTGAATACAAAATACACATAAAAATCGTATCAAAATAAATAAACAAAATACCAGTAAAAGAATGTGTATTTGTATAAATATAAATATACAAAATACACATAAAATATCGTAAATTTGTATAAAACTATATACAAAAATACATAGAACAAATACACATTCTTTTATTGGTATTTTGTTTATTTATTTTGTTTCGAATTTATATTATTTTATGTGTATTTTGTTTACATTTTTTTATACGTATTTACTTAATTTTATGTGTATTTTGTATATATATTTTTATAGAAATCTACGTTATTTTATGTGTATTCGTATATATATTTTGAAACAAATTTACATTGTTTTATATGTATTTTTGCATATCTCTTTCAACAGAAGTTTACCTTATTGTATCTGCATTTTGTATATTTATTTCAATACAAATTTAAATATTTTATGTGTATTTTGGTATATATATTTTTATAAGAAATGCGCTATTTGATGGGAATTTTGCATCTTTATTTTCATACAAATTTACATTATTATATTAATATTCGGTGTATTTATTTTGATACGATTTTACATTATTCTATTTCTTTTTTGTATATATTTTTTTTATACATATTTACATTATTTAATGTGTATCTTGCATATATATTACATACAAATTTATTATCTATTATTTATTTTCATACAAATACATATTCTTTTCATGATATTTTGTTTATTTATTTTGTCACGAATTTACATTACTTAATATGTATTTTATATATATATTTTTATACGTATTTACATAATTTCATGTGTATTTTGTATATACATTTCTATAGAAATCTACGTTATTTTATGTGTATTCGTATATATTTTGAAAAAAATTTACAGTTTTATTTGTATTTTGCGTTTTTTTTTTTTCAATACAAATTTACCTTATTGTATGTGTGCATTTTGTATATTAATTTTAATACAAATTTAATTATTCTATGTGTATTTTTGTATATGTATTTTTTTAAAAAAAATATGCTTTATCTTATCGGTATTTTGCATCTTTATTTTCATACAAATTTAAATTATTTTATTGATATTCTGTGTACCTATATTGATACGATTTTACATTATTCTATGTATAACAAAAATAAATTCAGAATACACAAAAATAGATATGCAAAATACATATAAACAATGTAAATTTGTTTCAAAATATATATACGAATACACATGAAATAAGGTAGATTTCTATAAAAATATATATACAAAATACACATAAAATTAAGTAAATACGTATAAAAAATGTATACAAAATACACATAAAATAATGTAAATTAGTATCAAAATAAATAAACAAAATACCAATAAAAGAATGTGTATTTGTATAAATATATATATATATATATATATATATATATATATATATATATATATATATATATATATATATATATATATATATATATATATTTATATATATATATACAAAATACACATTAAATCATATAAATTTGTTTAAAACTATACAAAATACACATGAAATGATGTAAATTCGTATAAAAATATATATACAAAATACACATTAAATAATGTATTTTGAAACAAATTTACATTGTTTTATATGTATTTTGCATATCTATTTCAATACAAATTTACCTTATTGTATGTGTTTTGTACATATTTTTTTTATACAAATTTACGTTATTTTAAGTGTATTTGTTTATGTATTTTCATTCAAATTTACATTATTTTATGTGTATTTTGTGTATGTATTTCAATACAAATTTACCTAATTTTATGTGTATTTTGTATATTTATTTCCATACAAATTTTTAAAAATTTTGTGTATTTTTATATATAGTTTGATACAAATTTAGGTTATTTTATGTGTATTTTGTATATCTATTTTCATACAAATACACATTCTTTTATTTATATTTTGTTTATTTATTTTGACGCGAATTTACATTATTTAATGTGTATTTTGTATATATATTTCTATACGAATTTACATCATTTCATGTGTATTTTGTATAGTTTTAAACAAATTTATATTATTTAATGTGTATTTTGTATATATATATATATATATATATATATATATATATATATATATATATATATATATATATATATATATATATATATATATATATATATATATATATATTTATACAAATACACATTCTTTTATTGGTATTTTGTTTATTTATTTTGATACTAATTTACACTATTTTATGTGTATTTTGTATACATTTTTTATAGAAATCACCTTATTTCATGTGTATTCGTATATATATTTTGAAACAAATTTACATTATTTATATGTATTTTGCATATCAATTTTTGTGTATTCTGTATTTATTTTTGTTATACATAGAATAATGTAAAATCGTATCAAAATAAGTACACAGAATATCAATAAAATAATTTAAATTTGTATGAAAATAAAGATGCAAAATACCTATAAAATAAAGCATACACATAGAATAATTAAATATTTGTTAAAATTAATATACAAAATGCACATACAATAAGGTAAGTTTGTATTGAAAAAAGAAACAAAATACACATAAAACAGTGTAAATTTGTTTCAAAATATATATACGAATACACATAAAATAACGTTGATTTCTTTAGGAATATATATACAAAATACACATGAAATGATGTAAATACGTATAAAAATATATACAAAATACACATTAAATACTGTAAACTCGCGTCAAAATAAATAAACAAAATATCAATAATAGAATGTGTATTTGTATGAAAATAGATATACAAAATACACATAAAATAACCTAAATTTGTATCAAACTATATTCTAAAATACACAAAAATATTTTAAATTTGTATGAAAATAAATATACAAAATACACATAAAATTAGGTAGATTTGTATTGAAATACATATACAAAATACACATAAAATAATGTAAATTTGAATGAAAAGACATAGACAAATACACTTAAAATAACGTAAATTTGTATAAAAAAATATATACAAAACACAAATAGAATAATGTAAAATCGTATCAAAATAAATACACAGAATATTAATAAAATAATGTATATTTGTATGAAAATAAAGAGGCAAAATACCCATAAAATAACGCATTTTTTTTTATTTATAAAAATATATATACCAAAATACACATAAAAAAATTGAATTAAAATAAATATATAAAAAACACATACAACAAGGTAAATTTGTATTGAAATAGATATGCAAAATACATATAAAACAATGTAAATTTGTTTCAAAATATATATACGAATACACATAAAATAACGTAGATTTCTATAAAAATATATATACAAAATACACATAAAATGAAGTAAATACGTATAAAAAAATGTATACAAAATACACATAAAATAATGTAAATTCGTATCAAAATAAATATACAAAATACCAATAAAAGAATGTGTATTTGTATAAATATAAATATACAAAATACACATAAAATAACGTAAATTTATATAAAACTATATACAAAAATACTCAGAAGTATTTTAATTTGGATGAAAATAGATATACAAAATAAGGTAAATTCGTTTCAAATTCAATAAACAAATCTCAGATAAAAGAAAGTATATTTGTAGAATAAATAAATATACAAAATATACATAAAATAACGAAAATTTATTTGAAAATATATAAAAAAACAAACAAAAATAATTTCAATTTGTATGAAAATAAAAATACAAAATACACATGTATTTTGTATATCTATTTTCACACAAATTTAATTCCTTTTGTGTATTTTTGCATATAGTTTTATATAAATTTACGTTATTTTATTTGTATTTTGTATATATATTTTTATACAATACACATTCTTTTATTAGTATTTTGTTTATTTATTTTGATACGAGTTTACATTATTTTATGTGTATTTTGTATACCTTTTTTTATACGTATTTACTTCATTTTATGTGTATTTTGTATATTTATTTTCTTAGAAATCCACGTTATTTTATGTGTATTCGTATATATATTTTGAAAAAAATTTAAATGGTTTTATATGTATTTTGCATATCTATTTCAATACAAATTTACCTTATTGTATGTGCATTTTGTATATTTATTTTAATACAAATTCAAATATTTTATGTGTGTCTTGGTATAAATATTTTTATAAAAAATGCGTTATTTTATGGGTATTTTGTATCTTAATTTTCATACAAATTTATATTATTTTATTAATATTCTGTGTATTTATTTTGATACGATTTTATATTATTCTATTTGTGTTTTGTATATATTTTTTTATACATATTTACATTATTTAATGTGTATTTTTTATATATATTTTATACAAATTTACGTTATTTTAAGTGTATTTGTTTATATATTTATAAATTTGTATTGAAATACATACACAAAATACACATAAAATAATGTAAATTTGAATGAAAATACATAAACAAATACACTTAAAATAACGTAAATTTGTATAAAAAAAATATGTACAAAACACAAATAGAATAATGTAAAATCGTATCAAAATAAATACACAGAATATAAATAAAATAATGTAAATTTGTATGAAAATATATAAACAAAATACACATTAAATAACGCATTTTTTATTTATAAAAATATATATACCAAAATACACATAAAAAATTTAAATTTGTATTAAAATAAATATACAAAAAAACACATACAATAAGGTAAATTTGTATTGAAATAGATATGCAAAATACATATAAAACAATGTAAATTTGTTTCAAAATATATATACGAATACACATAAAATAACGTAGATTTCTATAAAAATATATATACAAAATACACATAAAATGAAATAAATACGTATAAAAAATGTATACAAAATACATAATATAATGTAAATTGTATTAAAATAAATATACAAAATACCAATAAAAGAATGTGTATTTGTATAAATAAATATATATATATATATATATATATATATATATATATATATATATATATATATATATATATATATATATATATATATATATATATATATATATATATATATATATATATATATATATATATATATATACAAAATACACATAAAATAACGTAAATTTATATAAAACTATATACAAAAATACACAGAAGAATTTTAATTTGTATGAAAATAGATATACAAAATAAGGTAAATTCGTTTCAAATTCAATAAACAAAACTCAGATAAAAGAAAGTATATTTGTAGAATAAATAATATACAAAATACACATGAAATAACGAAAATTTGTTTGAAAATATATAAAAAAATAAACAAAAATAATTTTAATTTGTATGAAAATAAATATACAAAATACACATGTATTTTGTATATCTATTTTCACACAAATTTAACTACTTTTGTGTATTTTTGCATATAGTTTTATATATATTTACGTTATTTTATTTGTATTTTGTATATTTATATTTATACAATACACATTCTTTTATTAGTATTTTGTTTATTTATTTTCATACGAGTTTACATTATTTTGCGTATTTTGTATACCTTTTTTTTATACGTATTTACTTCATTTTATGTGTATTTTGTATATTTATTTTCATAGAAATCTACGTTATTTTATGTGTATTCGTATATATATTTTGAAAAAAATTTACATGGTTTTATATGTATTTTGCATATCTATTTCAATACAAATTTACCTTATTGTATGTGCATTTTGTATATTTATTTTAATACAAATTCAAATATTTTATGTGTGTCTTGGTATAAATATTTTTATAAAAAATGCGTTATTTGATGGGTATTTTGCATCTTAATTTTCATACAAATTTACATTATTTTATTAATATACTGTGTATTTATTTTGATACGATTTTATATTATTCTATTTGTGTTTTGAATATATTTTTTCATACATATTTACATTATTTAATGAGTATTTTTTATATATATTTTATACAAATTTACGTTATTTTAAGTGAATTTGTTTATATATTTTCATTCAAATTTACATTATTTTATGTGTATTTTGTAAATGTAATTCAATACAAATTTACCTAATTTTATGTGTATTTTGTATATTTATTTTCATACAAATTAAAATTATTTTTGTGTATTTTTGTATATAGTTTTATACAAATTTAGGTGATTTTATGTGTAAATTGTATATCTATTTTCATACAAACACACATTCTTTTATTGATATTTTGTTTATTTATTTTGACGCGAATTTACATTATGTAAATTCGTGTGTATTTTATATATATATATATATATAAATATATATATATATATATATATATATATATATATATATATATATATATATATATATATATATATATATATATATATATATATATATATATATATATACGTGTTTACATCATTTGATGTGTATTTTGTATATATATTTTTATAGAAATCTACGTTGATTTATGAGTATTCGCATATAGATTTTGAAATAAATTTACACTGTTTTATGTGTATTTTGCATATTTTTTCAATACAAATTTACCTTATTGTATATGCATTTTGTATATTAATTTTAATACAAATTTAATTATGCTATGTGTATTTTTGTATATGTATTTTTATAAAAATATGCTTTATTTTATGGGTATTTTGCATTTATATTTTCATACAAATTTACATTATTTTATTTATATTCTGTTTATTTTTTTTTGAAACATTTTTACATTATTCTATGTGTATTTTGTATATCTATTTTTATACGTATTTACTTAATTTATGTGTATTTTGTATATATATTTTTATAGAAATCTTCGTTATTTTATGTGTATTCGTATATATTTTGAAACAAATTTACATTGTTTTATATGTATTTTTGCATATCTCTTTCAATACAAGTTTACCTTATTGTATGTGCATTTTGTATATTTACTTCAATACAAATTTAAATATTTTATGTGTATTTTGGTATATATATTTTCATAAGAAATGCGCTATTTGATGGGAATTTTGCATCTTTATTTTCATACAAATTTACATTATTTTATTAATATTCGGTGTATTTATTTTGATACGATTTCACATAATTCTATTTGTTTTTTGTATATATATTTTTTATACATATTTACATTATTTAATGTGTATCTTGCATATACATTTCATACAAATTTATTATCTATTATTTATTTTCATACAAATACACATTCTTTTCATGATATTTTGTTTATTTATTTTGACACGAATTTAATTAGATATGTATTTTGTATATATATTTTTATACGTATTTACATAATTTCATGTGTATTTTGTATATATATTTCTATAGAAATCTACATTATTTTATGTGTATTCGTATATATATTTTGAAACAAATTTACTTTGTTTTATATGTATTTTTCAATATCTCTTTCAATACATATTTACCTTACTGTATATGCATTTTGTATATTTATTTCAATACAAATTTAAATATTTTATGTGTATTTTGGTATATATATTTTTTTTAAAAATGCGCTTTTTTATGGCAATTTTGCATCTTTCTTTTCATACAAATTTACATTATTTTATTGATATTCTGTGTATTTATATTGATAGGATTTTACATTATTCTATTTCTTTTTTGTAAATATTTTTTATACACACTTACATTATTTAATGTGTATCTTGCATATATATTTTATACAAATTTACGTTATTTTAAGTGTATTTGTTTATATATTTTCATTCAAATTTACATTATTCTATGTGTATTTTGTATATGTATTTCAATACAAATTTACCTAATTTTATGTGTATTTTGTATATTTCTTTTCATACAAATTTTAAATATTTTTGTGTATTTTTGTATATAGTTTTATACAAATTTAGGTTATTTTATGTACGCGTTTACTTTATTTAATGTGTGTTTTGTATATATATTTTTATGCAAATTTACTTTATTTTATGTGCATTTTTGTACATATATTTTTTTACAAATTTGCGTTAATTTATGTGTATTTGTATATGTTTTCTCATACAAATTTACATTATTTGATTGCTATTTTGTTTATTTATTTTGATACGAATGAAAATAGATATACAAAATATACATAAAATAAACTAAATTTGTATTGAAATATATATACAAAATACATAAAATAATGTAAATTTGTATCAAAATATTTTAACAGATGCGCATAAAATAACGTAAATCTGTTTTAAAATATACAAAATACACATTAAATAATGTAAATATGTATAAAAAAAATATTTACAAAACACAAATAGAATAATGTAAAATCGTATTAAAATAAATACACAGAATATTTGTTTTAAAATATTTATAGGAATACACTTAAAATAACGTAGTTTATACATTTCAATTCAAATTTAGCTTATTTTATCTGTATTTTGTATATCTATTTTCATACGAATTTAATAACTTCTGTGTATTCTTGTATATAGTTTTATAAAAATCTACGTTATTTTATGTGTATTTTGTTTTTATTTATTTATTTACTTCAAAATCTATATACGAATACTCATAAATCAACGTAGATTTCTATAGAAATATATATACAAAATACACATCAAATGATGTAAACACGTATAAAAAAAAATATATATATATACATATATATATATATATATATATATATATATATATATATATATATATATATATATATATATATATATATATATATATATATATATATATATATATATATATATATATATATATAAAATACACATTAAATAATGTAAATTATGTCAAAATAAATAAACAAAATATCAATAATAGAAAGTGTATTTGTATGAAAATAGATATACAATATACACGTTATTTTATGTGTATTCGTATATATATTTTGAAACAAATTTACACTGTTTTATTTGTATTTTGCGTTTTTTTTTCAATACAAATTTTCCTTTTTGTATGTGTGCATTATGTATATTAATTTTAATACAAATTTAATTATTCTATGTGTATTTTTGTATATGTATTTAAAAAAAAAATACTTTATCATATGGGTATTTTGCATCTTTATTTTCATACAAATTTAAATTATTTTATTGATATTCTGTGTACTTATTTTGATACGATTTTACATTATTCTATGTATAACAAAAATAAATATATAAAAAAATACACAATAATAATTTAAATTTGTTTGAAAATAGATATGCAAAATATGTGTATTTTGTATATATATTTCAATTCAAATTTAGCTTATTTTGAGTGTATTTTTTATATATTTTCATACAAATTTAATTACTTATGTGTATTTTTGTATATAGTTTTATATAAATTTACGTTATTTTATGTGTATTTTGTATATTTATATTTATACAAATACACATTCGTTTATTGGTATGTTTTTTATTAATTTTGAGACGTATTTACATAATTTTATGTGTATTTTGTATAAATTTTTTTATACGTATTTAATTCATTTTATGTGTATTTTGTATATATATTTTATAGAAACTACGTTATTTTATGTGTATTCGTATATATATTTTGAAACAAATTTACATTGTTTTATATGTATTTTGCATATCTATTTCAATACAAATTTACCTTATTGTATGTGTTTTTTGTTTATTTATTTTTATACAAATTTAATTTTTTGTTGTGTATTTTGGTATATATATTTTTATAAATAATAAAAATGCGTTATTTTATGGGTATTTTGCTTCTTTATTTTTATACAAATTTACATTATTTTATTAATATTCTGTGTATTTATTTTGATACGATTTTACATTATTCTATTTGTGTTATGTACATATTTTTTTTATACAAATTTACGTTTTTTTATAAAATAATTGATACCAAAATACATATAAAATATTTCAATTTGTATTAAAATAAATATACAAAATGCACATACAATAAGGTAAATTTGTATTGAAATAGATATGCAAAATACATATAAAATAATGTAAATTTGTTTCAAAATATATATACGAATACACATAAAATAACGTAGATTTCTATAAAAATACATATACAAAATACATATAAAATAAAGTAAATACGTATAAAAAAAGTATACAAAATACATATAAAATAATGTAAATTCGTATAAATGTAAATAAACAATATACCAATAAAAGAATGTGTATTTGTATAAATATAAATATACAAAATGCACATAAAATAACGTAAATTTATATAAAACTATATACATAAAATAACGCAAATTTCTATAAAAATATATGTACAAAAATTAACAAAATAAATTTGGATAAAAATATATATACAAAACACACATTAGATAATGTAAATGAGTATAAAAATATGTATAGAAAATACCTATGAAATAATCTAAATTCGTATCGAATTAAATTAAGAAAATACCAATAAAATAATGTAATTTTGAATGAAAATATATATACAAAATACACATAAAATAACCTAAATACAAATACAAAAATACACAAAAAATATTGTATTTCGTATATACATTTCAAGTCAAATTTAGCTTATTTTATCTGTATTTTGTTTATCTATTTTCATACGAATTTAATTACTTCTGTGTATTTTTGTATAGTTTTATACAAATTTACGTTATTTTATGTGTATTTTGTATATTTATATTTATACAAATACACATTCTTTTATTGGTATTTTGTTTATTTATTTTGATACGAATTTACATTATTTTATGTGTATTTTGTATACATTTTCTTATACGTATTTACTTCATTTTATGTGTATTTTGTATATATATTTTTATACAAATCGACGTTATTTTATGTGTATTCGTATATATATTTTGAAACAAATTTACATTGTTTTATATGTATTTTGCATATCTATTTCAATACAGATTTACCTTATTGTATGTGTATTTTGTATATTTATTTTAATACAAATTAATTTTTTCATGTGTATTTTGGTATATATATTTTTATAAAAAATGCGTTATTTAATGGGTATTTTGCATCTTTATTTTCATACAAATTTACATTGTTTTATTAATATTCTGTGTATTTATTTTAATACGATTTTACATTATTCTATTTGTGTTTTGTATATATTTTAAATAAACAAAATAGCAATGAAAAAATGAAAATTTGTATGAGAAAACATATACAAATAACGCAAATTTCTATAAAAATATATGTACAAAAATGCACATAAAATAAAGTAAATTAGCATATAAATATATATACAAAACACACACTAAATAATGTAAATGCGTACATAAAATAACCTAAATTTGTATAAAACTATATACAAAAATACACAAAAATAATTTAAATTTGTTTGAAAAGAAATATACAAAATACACATAAAATTAGGTAAATTTGTATGAAATACATATACAAAATACACATAGAATAATGTAAATTTGAATAAAAATATATAAACAAATACACTTAAAATAACGTAAATTTGTATAAAATATATATGCAAGAAACACATTAAGTAATGTAAATGTGTATAAAAAATATTTACAAAAAAGAAATAGAATAATATAAAATCCTATCAATATAAATACACAGAATATCAATAAAATAATGTAAATTTGTATGAAAAGAAAGATGCAAAATTCCCATAAAATAGCGCATTTTTTATAAAAATATATATACCAAAATACACATAAAATATTTAAATTTGTATTGAAAAAAATATACAAAATGCATATACAGTAAGGTAATTATGTTTTGAAAGAGATATTCAAAAATACATATAAAACAAAGTAAATATGTTTCAAAATATATATACGAATACACATAAAATAACGTAGATTTCTATAGAAATATATATACAAAATACACATGAAATTATGTAAATACGTATAAAAATATATATACAAAATACATATCTAATTAAATTCGTGTTAAAAAAAATAAACTAAATATGATGAAAAGAATGTGTATTTGTATGAAAATAAATAATAGATAATAAATTTGTATGAAATATATATGCAAGATACACATTAAATAATGTAAATATGTATAAAAAAATATATACAAAAAACAAATAGAATAATGTGAAATCGTATCAAAATAAATACACCGAATATTAATAAAATAATGTAAATTTGTATGAAAATAAAGATGCAAAATTCCCATCAAATAGCGCATTTCTTATAAAAATATATATACCAAAATACACATAAAATATTTAAATTTGAATTGAAGTAAATATACAAAATGCACATACAATAAGGTAAACTTGTATTGAAAGAGATATGCAAAAATACATATAAAACAATGTAAATTTGTTTCAAAATATATACGAATACACATAAAATAACGTAGATTTCTATAAAAATATATATACAAAATACACATAAATTAAGTAAATACGTATAAAAATAGATATACAAAATACAGATAGAATAATGTAAAAATGTTTAAAAAAAAAAAACAGAATATAAATAAAATAATGTAAATTTGTATGAAAATAAAAATGCAAAATACCCATAAAATAAAACATATTTTTATAAAAATACATATACAAAAATACACATAGCATAATTAAATTTGTATTAAAATTAATATACAAAATGCATATACAATAAGGTAAATTTGTATTCAAAAAATATGCAAAATACACATAAAACAGTGTAAATTTATTTCAAAATCTATATACGAATACTCATAAATCAACGTAGATTTCTATAGAAATATATATACAAAATACACATCAAATGATGTAAATATATATATATATATATATATATATATATATATATATATATATATATATATATATATATATATATATATATATATATATATATATATATATATATATATATATATATATATATATATATATATATAGATATATATAACACATGAAATAATGTAAATTCGCGTCAAAATAAATAAACAAAATATCAATAAAAGAATGTGTATTTGTATGAAAATAGATATACAATATACACATAAAATCACCTAAATTTGTATAAAACTATATACAAAATACACAATTTTTTTTTTAATTTTTATGAAAATAAATATACAAAGTACACATAAAATTAGGTAAATGTGTAATGAAATACATTTACTAAATACACATAAAATTTGAATGAAAATATATAAACAAATACACTTAAAATAACGTAAATTTGTATAAAATATATATATAAAAAAAAATTAAATAATGTAAAAATGAATAAAAAATATGTAGAAAACACAAATAGAATAATATAAAATCGTATCAAAATAAATACACAGAATATTAATAAAATAATGTAAATTTGTATGAAAATTAAGAATCAAAATACCCATAAAATAACGCATTTTTTATAAAAAATATTTATACCAAGACACGCATAAAATATTTGAATTTGTATTAAAATAAATATACAAAATGCACATACAATAAGGTAAATTTGTATTGAAATAGATATGCAAAATACATATAAAACCATGTAAATTTTTTTCAAAATATATATACGAATACACAAAAAATAACGTAGATTTCTATGAAAATAAATATACAAAATACACATAAAATGAAGTAAATACGTATAAAAAAAGGTATACAAAATACACATAAAATAATGTAAACTCGTATCAAAATAAATAAACAAAATACTAATAAAAGAATGTGTACTGTATATATATATAAATATACAAAATACAAATAAAATAACGTAAATTTATATAAAACTATATGCAAAAATACACAAAAGTAATTAAATTTGTGTGAAAATAGATATACAAAATACATGTGTATTTTGTATATTTATTTTCATACAAATTGAGATTATTTTTGTTAATTTTTTAAAATATTTTCAAACAAATTTTCGTTATTTTATGTGTATTTTGTATATTTATTTATTCTACAAATATACTTTCTTTTATCTGAATTTTGTTTATTGAATTTGAAACGAATTTACCTTATTTTGTATATCTATTTTCATACAAATTAAAATACTTTTGTGTATTTTTGTATATAGTTTTATATAAATTTACGTTATTTTATATGTATTTTGCATATTTATATTTATACAAATACACATTCTTTTATTGGTATTTTGTATATTTATTTTGATGCGAATTTACATTATTTTATGTGTATTTTGTATACATTTTTTTATACGTATTTACTTCATTTTATGTGTATTTTGTATATATATTTTTATAGAAATCTACGTTATTTTATGTGTATTCGTATATATATTTTGAAACAAATTTACATTGTTTTATATGTATTTTGCATATCTATTTCAATACAAATTTACCTTATTGTATGTGTTTTTTATATATTTATTTTAATTCAATTTTTTTTTATGTGTATTTTGGTATATATATTTTTATAAATAAAAAAAAAAAGCGTTATTTTATGGGTATTTTGCCTCTTTATTTTCATACAAATATACATTATTTTACTAATATTCTGTGTATTTATTTTGATACGATTTTACAGTATTCTATTTGTGTTTTGTATATATTTTTTTATACAAATTTACGTTATTTTAAGTGTATTTGTCTATGTCTTTTCATTCAAATTTACATTATTTTATGTGTATTTTGTATATGTATTTCAATACAAATCTACCTAATTTTATGTGTATTTTGTATATTTTTTTTCATACAAATTTAAAATATTTTTGTGTATTTTAGAATATAGTTTGATACAAATTTAGGTTATTTTATGTGTATTTTGTATTTCTATTTTCATACAAATACACATTCTTTTATTGATATTTTGTTTATTTATTTTGACGCGAATTTACAGTATTTAATGTGTATTTTGTATATATTTTTATACGTATTTACATCATTTCATCTGCATTTTGTTTATATATTCCTATAGAAATCAACGTTATTTTATGTGTATTCGTATAAATATTTTGAAACAAATTTACACTGTTTTATGTGTATTTTGCTTTTTTTTCAAATCAAACTTACCTTATTGTATGTGCATTTTGTATATTAATTTTAACAAATATTTAATTATTCTATGTGTATTTTTTTTATATGTATTTAAAAAAAATGCTTTATTTTATAGGTATTTTGCATCTTTATTTTCATACAAATTTAAATTATTTTATTGATATTCTGTGTACTTATTTTGATACGATTTTACTTTATTCTATGTATAACAAAAATAAATACAGAATACACAAAAATAGATATGCAAAATACATATAAACAATGTAAATTTGTTTCAAAATATATATACGAATACACATGAAATAAGGTAGAATTCTATAAAAATATATATACAAAATACACATAAAATTAAGTAAAACGTATAAAAAATGTATACAAAATACACATAAAATAATGTTAATTAGTTTAAAAATGTAAATTTGTTTCAAAATATGTATACGAATACACATAAAATAACGTAGATTTCTATAAATATATATATACAAAATACACATAAAATTAAGTAAATACGTATAAAAAATGTATACAAAATACACATAAAATAATGTAAATTCGTATCAAAATAAATAAACAAAATACCAATAAAAGAATGTGTATTTGTATATACAAAATACACATCAAATAACGTAAATTTATATAAAACTATATACATAAATACACAGAAGTAATTAAATTTGTATGAAAATATATACAAAATACACACAAAATAAGCTAAATTTGAATTGAAATATATATACAAAATACATGAAATAAAGTAAATTTGTATCAAAATATTTATACAAAGAAACATATAATAACGTAAATTTGTATGAAAATATATAAACAAAATACACATTAAATAATGTAAATACGTATAAAAAAATGTTTACAAAATACCCATATAATCATGTAATTCGTATCAAAATAAATAAACAAAAAACCAATAAAATAATATAAATTTGTATGAGTAAACGTGTATGCTGCATATTTTTTCAATACAAATTTACCTTATTATATACGCATTTTGTATATTAATTTTAATACAAATTTAATTATTCGATGTGTATTTTTGTATCTGTATTTTTATAAACATATGCTTTATGTTTTGGGTATTTTGCATCTTTATTTTCATACAAATATACATTATTTTATTGATATTCTGCTCATTCATTTTGATACGAATCGACATTATTCTATGTGTATTTTGTATATATTTTTCACACAAATTTACGTTATTTTATGTGTATTTCTTTATATATTTTGACACAAATTTACAATATTTTATGGCTATTTTGTATATAAATTTCAAAAGAAATTTACCTAGTTTTATGTGTATTTTGAATATCTATTTTCATACAAACTCAAATTATTTCTATGTATTTTTGTATATATTTTAATACATATTATAGTTATGTTATGTGTATTTTGGAAATTTATTTTCATTCATATATATATATATTATTTTATTGGTGTTTTGTTGATTTATATTGATACGAATTTACATTATTTTATATGTACTTTGTATATATATTTTTATACGCTTTTCCATTATTTAATCTTTATTTTGAATATATATTTTTATACTTATTCATGGTATTTTATGTGTATTTGTATATATATTTTCATATAAATTTACATTATTTTATGTGTATTTTGTACATATATTTTATTACAAATCTACCTTATTTTGTTTATTTTGTATATGTATTTTGTATATTTATATTTATCCAAATACACATTCTTTTATTGGTATTTTGTTTATTTATTTTAAATCGAATTTACATTATTTTATGTGTATTTTGTATACATTTTTTTATACGTATTTACTTAATTTTATGTGTATTTTGTATATATATTTTTATAGAAATCTACGTTTTTTTATTTGTATTCGTATATATATTTTGAAACAAATTTACATTGTTTTATATGTATTTTTGCATATCTCTTTCAATACAAATTTACCTTATTGTATGTGCATTTTGTATATTTATTTCAATACAAATTTAAATATTTTATGTGTATTTTGGTATATATATTTTTATAAGAAATGCGCTATTTTATGGGAATTTTGCATCTTTATTTTCATACAAATTTACATTATTTTATTAATATTCGGTGTACTTATTTTGATACGAATTTACATTATTCTATTTGTTTTTTGTATACACTTTTTTATACATATTTACATTATTTAATGAGTATCTTGCATATATATTTTATACAAATTTAATATCTATTATCTATTTTTATACAAATACACATTCTTTTCATGATATTTTGTTTATTTATTTTGACACGAATTTACATTATATGATATGTTTTTTGTATATATATTTTTATACGTATTTACATAATTTCATGTGTATTTTGAATATATATTTCTATAGAAATCTACTTTATTTTATATGTATTCGTATATATATTTTGAAACAAATTTACATTGTTTTATATGTATTTTTGAATATCTCTTTTAATACAAATTTACCTTACTGTATATGCATCTGGTATATTTATTTCAATACAAATTTAAATATTTTATGTGTATTTTGGTAAATATATTTTTATAAAAAATGCGATAGTTTTTGGGAATTTTGCATCTTTATTTTCATACAAATTTACATTATTTTATTGATATTCTGTGTATTTATTTTGATACGATTTTACATTATTCTATTTTTTTTTTTATATATTTTTTTATACACATTTACATTATTTAATGTGTATCTTGCATATATATTTTATAGAAATTTACGTTATTTTAAGTGTATTTGTTTTTATATTTTCATTCAAATTTACATTTATTTTAATTCGAAATTACATTATTTTATGTGTGTTTTGTATACATTTTTTTATACGTATTTACTTAATTTTATGTGTATTTTGTATATATATTTTTATAGAAATCTACGTTTTTTTATTTGAATTCGTATATATATTTTGAATCAAATTTACATTGTTTTATATGTGTTTTTGCATATCTCTTTCAATACAAATTTACCTTATTGTATGTGCATTTTGTATATTTATTTCAATGCAAATTTAAATATTTTATGTGTATTTTGGTATATATATTTTTATAAGAAATGCGCTATTTTTTGGGAATTTTGCATCTTTATTTTCATACAAATTTACATTATTTTATTAATATTCGGTGTATTTATTTTGATACGATGTTACATTATTCTATTTGTTTTTTGTATATACATTTTTATACATATTTACATAATTTAATTTGTATCTTGCATATATATTTTATACAAATTTATTATCTATTATCTATTTTCATACAAATACGCATTCTTTTCATGATATTTTGTTTATTTATTTTGACACGAATTTACATTATTTGATATGTATTTTGTATATATAATTTTATACGTATTTACATAATTTCATACGTATTTTGTATATATATCTCTATAGAAATCTACTTTATTTTATGTGTATTCGTATATATATTTTGAAACAGATTTACATTGTTTTATATGTATTTTTGAATATCTCTTTCAATACAAATTTACCTTACTGTATATGCATTTTGTATATTTATTTCAATACAAATTTAAATATTTTATGTGTATTTTGGTAAATATATTTTTATAAAAAATGCGATAATTTTTAGGAATTTTGCATCTTTATTTTCATACAAATTTACATTATTTTATTGATATTCTGTGTATTTATTTTGATACGATTTTACATTATTCTATTTGTTTTTTGTATATATTTTTTTTATACACATTTACATTATTTAATGTGTATCTTGCATAAATATTTTATACAAATTTACGTTATTTTAAGTGTATTTGTTTATATATTTTCATTCAAATTTACATTATTTGATGTGTATTTTGTATATGTATTTCAATACAAATTTACCTAATTTTATGTGTATTTTGTATATTTCTTTTCAAACGAATTTAAATTATTTCTGTGTATTTTTGTATATAGTTTTATACAAATTTAGGTTATTTTATGTACGCATTTACATTATTTAGTGTGTGTTTTGTATATATATATATTTATGCAAATTTACTTTATTTTATGTGCATTTTTGTACATATATTTTTATAGAATTTTGCGTTATTTGTATATGTTTTCTCATACAAATTTACATTATTTTATTGCTATTTTGTTTATTTATTTTGATACGAGTTACATGATTATATGTGTATTTTGTAGATATTTTTTATACGTATTTACATTACTTAATGTGTATTTTGTTTATATATTTTTAAACAAATCTACGTTATAATATGTATTTGTATAAATATTTTGATACAGATTTACATTATTTTATGTATTTTGTATGTACATTTCAATTCAAATTTAGCTTATTTTAGCTGTATTTTGTATATATATTTTCATACAAATTTAATTACTTCTGTGTATTTTTGTATATAGTTTTATACAAATTTACGATATTTTTTGTGTATTTTGTATATATATATTTATACAAATACACATTCTTTTACTGGTATTTTGTTTATTTATTTTGATACGATTTTTATGTGTATTTTGTATTCATTTTTTTTATACGTATTTACTTCATTTTATGAGTATTTTGTATATATTTTTATTGAAATCTACGTTATTTTATGTGTATTCGTATATATATTTTGAAACAAATTTACATTGTTTTATATGTATTTTTGAATATCTCTTTCAATACAAATTTACCTCTCCATATATACCAAAATACACATAAAAAAATTAAATTTGTATTAAAATAAATATTTAAAAAACACATACAATAAGGTAAATTTGTATTGAAATAGATATGCAAAATACATATAAAACGATGTAAATTTGTTTCAAAATATATATACGAATACACATAAAATAACGTAGATTTCTATAAAAATATATAAAAAATACACATAAAATGAAGTAAATACGTATAAAAAAATGTATACAAAATACACATAAAATAATGTAAATTCGCATCAAAATAAATATACAAAATACCAATAAAAGAATGTGTATTGGTATAAATATAAATATGCAAAATATACATAAAATAACGTAAATTTAAATAAAACTATATACAAAAATACACGGAAGTATTTTAATTTGGATGAAAATAGATATACAAAATGAGGTAAACTCGTTTCAAATTCAATAAACAAAATTCAGATTGTATAATAATAATATAAAATCAGATTATCAGATTTTGTATATCTATTTTAATACAAACTCAAATTATTTCTATGAATTTTTGTATATATTTTAATACAAATTTTAGTTATGTTATGTGTATTTTGTAAATTTATTTTCATTCAAATATATATTATTTTATTGGTGTTTTGTTGATTTATATTGATACGAATTTACATTATTTTATATGTAATTTGTATATATATTTTTATACGCTTGTACATTATTTAATATTTATTTTGAATATATATTTTTATACAAATTCATGGTATTTTATGTGTATTTGTATATATATTTCATATAAATTTACATTATTTTATGTGTATTTTGTACATATATTTTATTACAAATCTACCTTATTTTATGTTTATTTTGTATATGTATTTGGATATTTATATTTATCGAAATACACATTCTTTTATTGGTATTTTGTTTATTTATTTTAAATCGAATTTACATTATTTTATGTGTATTTTGTATACATTTCTTTATTCGTATTTACTTAATTTTATGTGTATTTTGTATATATTTTTATAGAAATCTACGTTTTTTTATTTGTATATATTTTGAAACAAATTTACATTGTTTTATATGTATTTTTGCATATCTCTTTCAATACAAATTTACCTTATTGTATGTGCATTTTGTATATTATTTCAATGCAAATTCAAATATTTTATGTGTATTTTGGTATATATATTTTTATTAGAAATGCGCTATTTTATGGGAATTTTGCATCTTTATTTTCATACAAATTTACTTTATTTTATTAATATTCGGTGTATTTATTTTGATACGATGTTACATTATTCTATTTGTTTTTTGTATATAATTTTTTATACATATTTACATTATTTAATGTGTATCTTGCATATATATTTTATACAAATTTATTATCTATTATCTATTTTCATACAAATACACATTCTTTTCATGATATTTTGTTTATTTATTTTGAAACGGATTTACATTATTTGATATGTATTTTGTATATATATTTTTATACGTATTTACATAATTTCATATGTATTTTGTATATATATTTCTATAGAAATCTACTTTATTTTATGTGTATTCGTATATATATTTTGAAACAAACTTACATTGTTTTATATGTATTTTTGAATATCTCTTTCAATACAAATTTACCTTACTGTATATGCATTTTGAATATTTATTTCAATACAAATTTAAATATTTTATGTGTATTTTGGTAAATATATTTTTATAAAAAATGCGATAATTTTTGGGAATTTTGCATCTTTATTTTCATACAAATTTACATTATTTTATTGATATTCTGTGTATTTATTTTGATACGATTTTACATTATTCTATTTGTTTTTTGTATATATATTTTTTATACACATTTACATTATTTAATGTGTATCTTGCATATATATTTTATACAAATTTACGTTATTTTAAGTGTATTTTGTATATATATTTTCATACAAATTTAATTACTTCTGTGTATTTTTGTATATAGTTTTATACAAATTTACGATATTTTATGTGTATTTTGTATATTTATATTTTTACAAATACACATTCTTTATTTATTTTGATACGATTTTTATGTATTTTTTGTATTCATTTTTTTATACGTATTTACTTCATTTTATGTGTATTTTGTACATATTTTTATAGAAATCTACGTTATTTTATGTGTATTCGTATATATATTGAAACAAATTTACATTGTTTTATATGTATTTTGCAAATCTATTTCAATACAAATATGCAAATTTACTTTATTTTATGTGCATTTGTATATGTTTTCTCATACAAATTTACATAATTTTATTGCTATTTTGTTTATTTATTTTGATACAAATGAAAATAGATATACAAAATATTCATAAATTAAACTAAATTTGTATTGAAATATATATACAAAATACATAAAATAATGTAAATTTGTATCAAAATATTTAAACAGATGCGCATAAAATAACGTAAATTTGTTTTAAAATATACAAAATACACATTAAATAATGTAAATATGTATAAAAAAATATATACAAAACACACATAGAATAATGTAAAATCGTATCAAAATAAATACACAGAATATTAATATAACAATGTAAATTTATATGAAAATAAAGATGCAAAATACCCATTAAATAACGCATTTTTTATAAAAATATATATACCAAAATACACATGAAAAAATTAATTTGTATTAAAATAAATATACAAAATACACATACAATAAAGTAAATCTGTATTGAAATAGATATGCAAAATACATATAAAACAATGTAAATTTGTTTCAAAATATATATACGAATATACATAAAATAACGTAGATTTCTATAAAAATATATACAAAATACACATAACATGAAGTAAATACGAATAAAAAAATCGTATCAAAATAAATAAACAAAATACAGATAAAATAAGCTAAATTTGAATTGAAATGTATATACAAAATACATAAAATAATGTAAATTTGTATCAAAATATTTATAAAAATTCCCATAAAAACTCATTTTTTTATTTATAAAAATATATATAAAATACACATCAAAAATTAAATTTGTATTAAAATAAATATACAAAAAACACATTCAATAAGGTAAATTTGTATTGAAATAGATATGCAAAATACATATAAAACAATGTAAATTTGTTTCAAAATATATATACGAATACACATAAAATAACGTAGATTTCTATAAAATATATATACAAAATACACATAAAATGAAGTAAATACGTATAAAAAAAATGTATACAAAATACACATAAAATAATGTAAATTCGTATCAAAATAAATAAACAAAATACCAATAAAAGAATGTGTATTTGTATAAATATAAATATACAAAATACACATAAAATAACGTAAATTTATATAAAACTATATACACAAATACACAGAAGTATTTTAATTTGTATGAAAATAGATAAACAAAATAAGGTAAATTCGTTACAAATTCAATAAACAAAATTCAGATAAAAGAACGTATATTTGTAGAAAAAATAAATATATAAACACATTAAATAACGAAAATTTGTATGAAAATATATAAAAAATTAAACAAAAAATAATTTCAATTTGTATGATAATAAATATACAAAATACACATGTATTTTGTATATCTATTTTCACACAAATTTAATTACTTCTGTGTATTTTTGCATATAGTTTTATATAAATTTACGTTATTTTATTTGTATTTTGTAAATTTATATATATACAATACACTTTCTTTTATTAGTATTTTGTTTATTTATTTTGATACAAGTTTACATTATTTTATGTGTATTTTGTATACCTTTTTTTATACGTATTTACTTCATTTTATGTGTATTTTGTATATTTATTTTCATAGAAATCTACGTTATTTTATGTGTATTCGTATATATATTTTGAAAAAATTTACATGGTTTTATATGTATTTTGCATATCTATTTCAATGCAAATTTACCTTATTGTATGTGCTTTTTGTATATTTATTTTAATACAAATTCAAATATTTTATGTGTGTCTTGGTATAAATATTTTTAGAAAAAATGCGTTATTTTATGGGTATTTTGCATCTTAATTTTCATACAAATTTACATTATTTTATTAATATTCTGTGTATTTATTTTGATACGATTTTATATTATTCTATTTGTGTTTTGTATATATTCTTTTATACATATTTCCATTATTTAATGTGTATTTTTTATATATATTTTATACAAATTTACGTTATTTTAAGTGTATTTGTTTATATATTTTCATTCAAATTTACATTATTTTATGTGTATTTTGTAAATGTATTTCAATACAAATTTACCTAATTTTATGTGTATTTTGTATATTTATTTTCATACAAATTAAAATTATTTTTGTGTATTTTTGTATATAGTTTTATACAAATTTAGGTGATTTTATGTGTATATTGAATATCTATTTTCATATATATATATATATATATATATATATATATATATATATATATATATATATATATATATATATATATATATATATATATATATATATATATATATATATATATATATATATATATATATATATATATATATATATATATATATATATATATATATATATATATATATATATATATATATATATATATATATATATTTATTCGTGTTTACATCATTTGATGTGTATTTTGTATATATATTTCTATAGAAATCTACGTTGATTTATGAGTATTCGTATATAGATTTTGAAATAAATTTACACTGTTTTATGTGTATTTTGCATATTTTTTCAATACAAATTTACCTTATTGTATATGCATTTTGTATATTAATTTTAATACAAATTTAATTATGCTATGTGTATTTTTGTATATGTATTTTTATAAAAATATGCTTTATTTTATGGGTATTTTGCATTTTTATTTTCATACAAATTTACATTATTTTATTTATATTCTATTTGTTTGTTTTTAAACAATTTTACATTATTCTATGTGCATTTTGTATATCTATTTTTATACGTATTTACTTCATTTTATGTGTATTTTGTATATATATTTTTATAGAACTCTACGTTATTTTATGTGTATTCGTATATATATTTTGAAACAAATTTACATTGTTTTATATGTATTTTTGCATATCTCTTTCAATACAAATTTACCTTATTGTATGTGCATTTTGTATATTTATTTCAATACAAATTTAAATATTTTATGTGTATTTTGGTATATATATTTTATAAGAAATGCGCTATTTGATGGGAATTTTGCATCTTGATTTTCATACAAATTTACATTATTTTATTAATATTCGGTGTATTTATTTTGATACGATTTCACATTAATCAAATTTTTTTTGTATATATTTTTTTTGTAAATATTTACATTATTTAATGTGTATCTTGCATCTTTTATCGTAATTTTATTTATTTATTTTTATACGAATTAACATTATTTTAGGTGTATTTCATATGTATATTTTTATACTTATTTATATCATTTTATTTGTGTTTTGAAAATATATTTTCATAGAAATTTACTCTATTTTATGGGTATTCGTATATTTATATTTTGATACAAATTTACATTATTTATGTTTATTTTGCATATCTATATAAATACAAATTTACCATATTGTATGTGTATTTTGTATATTTATTTTAATACAAATTTAATTATTTTATGTGTATTTTTGTAAAAATATGCGTTATTATTTGGGTATTTTGCATCTTTATTTTCATACAAATTTACATTATTTTATTGATATTCTGTTTATTTATTTTGATACGATTTTACATTATTCTATGTGTATTTTGTATATATATTTTTATACACATTTACATTATTTAATGTATATTTTGTATATATATTTTATATAAATTTACGCTATTTTATGTGTATTTGTTTATATATTTTCATACAAATTTACAATATTTTATGTGTAATTTGTATATGTATTTCAATACAGATTTGCCTAATTTTATGTGTATTTTGCATATCTATTTTCAAACAAATTTAAATTATTTTTATGTATTTTTATATATTTTATACAAATTTTAGTTATTTTATTTGTATTTTGTATTTATATTTTCCTACAAATATACATTCTTTTAGTGGAATTTTGTCCATTTATTTTCATAAGAATTTACATAATTTTATGTGTATTTTGTATATATATTTTTCTACGTATTTACATTATTTTATGTGTATTTTTTATATACATTTTCATAAAATTTACGTTATTTTATTGTGTGTATTCGTATATGATTTGATACAAATTTACATTATTTTATGTTTATTTTGCATATCTATTTCAATATAGATTTACCTTATTGTATGTGTATTTTGTATATTTATTTTAATACAAATTTAATTATTTTATGTGTACTTTGTATACATTTTCTTATACGTATTTACTTCATTTAATGTGTATTTTGTATATACATCTTTATAGTAATCTACGTTATTTTATGTGTATTGGTATATATTTTGAAGCAAATTTACATTGTTTTATATGTATTTAGCATATCTATTTCAATATAAATCTACCTTATTGTATGTGCATTTTGTATATTTATTGTAATACAAATTTAAAAATTTTATTATTTTGGTATATATATTTTTATAAAAAGAGTTTTATATAAATTTAAAATATTCTATGTGTATTTTGTATATCTATTTTCATACAAATACACATTTTTTATTGATATTTTGTTTATTTATTTTGACGCGAATTCACATTATTTAATGTGTATTGTGTATATATATTTTTATACGTATTTACGTCATTTCATGTGTATTTTGTATATATATTTCTATAGAAATATATGTTATTTTATGTGTATTCGTATATATATTTTGAAACAAATATACATTGTTTTATGTGCATTTTGCATATTTTTTCAATGTAAATTTGCCTTATTGTACGTGCATTTTCTATATTAATTTTAATACAAATTTAATTATTCTATGTGTATTTTTGTATATGTATTTTCATAAAAAAATGCTTTATTTTATAGGTATTTTGCATCTTTATTTTCATACAAATTTACATTATTTTATTGATATTCTGTGTATTTATTTTGATACGATTTTACATTATTCTATGTATATTATGTATATATATTTCATACAAATGAACGTTATTTTATGTGAATTTGTTTTCATTTCATACAAATTTACATTATTTTATGTGTATTTTATACATGTATTTAAATACAAATTTAACTAATTATATGTGTATTATGTATATCTATTTTCATACAAATTGATATTAATTTTGTGTATTTTAGTATATATTTTTATTCAAATTCTCGTAATTTTATGTGAATTTTGTATATTTATTTTCGTACAAATATACGTTCTTTTATCGGAATTTTGTTTATTTATTTTGATGCGAGTTTTCATTATTTTAGGTGTATTTGATATATATATTTTTATACTTATTTACATAATTTTATATGTATTTTGAATATATATTTTTATAGAAATTTACTCTATTTTATGTGTATTCGTATATATATTTTGATACAAATTTACATTATTTATGTGTATTTCGCATATCTATTTCAATACAAATTTTCTTTATTGTATGTGCCTTTTGTATATTTATTTTGATGGAAATTTAATTATTTTATGTGTATTTTTGCATATATATTTTTAACCAAATATGCGTTATTATATGGGTATTTTGCATCTTTATTTTCATACAAATTTACATTATTTTATTGATTGTCTGTTTATTTATTTTGATACGATTTTACGTTATTCTGTGTATTTTGTATATATATTTTTAGACATATTTACATTATTTAATGTATATTTTGTACATATATTTTATGGAAATTTACGTTATCTTATGTGTATTTGTTTATATATTTTCATACAAATTTACATTATTTTATGTCTATTTTGTCCATGTATTTCAATAAAAATTTGCCTAATTTCATTTGTATTTTGCATATCTATTTTCAAACAAATTTAAATTATTTTTGTGTATTTTTGTATTATTTTTATACAATTTTTTTTTTTTTTGTATTTTGTATATATATTTTCCTACACATATACATTCTTTTAGAGGAAATTTTGTTTATTTATTTTGATACGAACTTATATTATTTTATGTGTATTTTGTATATATATTTTTCTATGTATTTACATTATTTTATGTGTATTTTGTATATATATTTTCATAAAAATTTACGTAATTTTATTGTGTGTATTCGTATATATTTTGATAAAAAATTTCATTATTTTATGTGTTTTTTGCATATCTATTTCAATAAAAATCTACCTTATTGTATATGTATTTTGTATATTTATTTTAATACAAATTTAATTATTTTATGTGTATTTTTGTATATATTTTTTTTTTAAATATAAGATATTTTATGGGTAATTTGCATCTTTAATATACTTTGTATATATATTTTTATACGCTCTTACATTATTTAATATTTATTTTGAATATAATTTTTTATACAAATTCATGGTATTTTATGTGTATTTGTATATATATTTTCATATAAATTTACATTATTGTATGTGTATTTTGCACATATATTTTATTACAAATCTACCTTATTTTATGTTTATTTTATATGTGTATTTTGTATATTTATATTTATCCAAATACACATTCTTTTATTGGTATTTTGTTTATTTAATGTATAAGTACATTATACGTATTTACATTATTTAATGTGTATTTTGTTTATATATTTTTATACAAATTTACGTTATTATATGTGTATTTGAATATATATTTTGATACAAATTTACATTATTTTATGTATTTTCTATTATTATTTAAATTCAAATTTAGCTTATTTTATGTGTCTTTTGTATATCTATTTTCATACAAATTTAATTATTTTTGTTTATTTTTGTATATAGTTTTATACAATTTTACGTTATTTTATGTGTATTTTGTATATTTATATTTATACAAGTAAACATTCTTTTATTGGCATTTAGTTTATTTATTTTGATACGAATTTACATTATTTTATGTGTATTTTGTATACATTTTCTTATACGTATTTACTTCATTTTATGTGTATTTTGTATATATATTTTATAGAAATCTACGTTATTTTATGAGTATTCGTATGTATATTTTGAAACAAATTTACATTGTTTTATATGTATTTTGCATATCTATTTCAATACAAATTTACCTTATTGTATGTGCATTTTGTATATTTATTGTAATACAAATTTAAATATTTTATGTGCATTTTGGGATATATATTTTCATAAAAAAATGCGTTGTTTTATGGGTATTTTGCATCTTTATGTTCATACAAATTTACATTATTTTATTAATATTCTGTGTATTTATTTAGATACTATTTTACATTATTCTATTTGTGTTTTGTATATATTTTTTTATACATATTTACATTATTTAATGTGTATTTTCTATATATATTTCATACAAATTTTCGTCATTTTAAGTGTATTTGTTTATATATTTTTATTCAAATTTACATTATTTTATGTGTATTTCGTATATGTATTTCAATAGAAATTTACCTAATTTCATGTGTATTTTGTATATATATTTTATACAAATTTAAATTATTTTTTGTGTATTTTTGTATAGAGTTTTATTCAAATTTACAATATTTTATGTGTATTTTGTATATCTATTTTCATACAAATACACATTCTTTTATTGATATTTTGTTTATTTATTTTGATGCGAATTTACATTATTTAATGTGTATTGTGTATATATATTTTTATACGTATTTACGTCATTTCATGAGTATTTTGTATATATATTTCTATAGAAATATACGTTATTTTATGTGTATTCGTATATATATATTTTGAAACAAATATACGTTGTTTTATGTGCATTTTGCATATTTTTTCAATACAAATTTACCTTATTGTACGTGCATTTTGTATATTAATTTTAATACAAATTTAGCTATTCTATGTATATTTTTGTATATGTATTTTTATAAAAATATGCTTTATTTTATGGGTATTTTGCATCTTTATTTTCATACAAAATTACATTATTTTATTGATATTCTCTGTATTTATTTTGATACGATTTTACATTATTTTATGTATATTTTGTATATCTATTTTATACCAATGTACGTTATTTTATGTGAATTTGTTTTCATTTCATACAAATTTACATTATTTTATGTGAATTTTGTACATGTATTTAAATACAAATTTAACTAATTATATGTGTATTTTGTATATCTATTTTCATACAAATTGAAATTAATTTTGTGTATTTTTGTATATATTTTTATTCAAATTTTCGTAATTTTATGTGTTTTTTGTATATTTATTTTCCTACAAATATACGTTCTTTTATCGGAATTTTATTTATTTATTTTGATACGAATTTTAATTTTTTTTAGGTGTATTTGATATATATATTTTTATACCTATTTACATAATTTTATATGTATTTTGAATATATAATTTCATAGAAATCTACTCTATATGTATATGTATAGAAAATACACATGAAATAATCTAAATTCGTATCGAAATAAATGAACAAAATACCGATAAAATAATGTAATTTTGAATGAAAATATATATAGAAAATACACATAAAATACCGTAAATACAAATAAATATATACACATAAAATGATTTGAATTTGAATGAAAATAGATATAAAAATAAACTTAAAATAAGGCAAATTTATAATGAAATATATATACAAAATACACATAAAATAATGTAGATTTGTTTCAAAATATATATACGAATACACATAAAATAACGTAGATTTCTATAGAAATATATATTCAAAATACACATGAAATGTTGTAAATACGTATAAAAATATATACACAAAATACACATTAAATAATGTAAATTCGTGTCAAAATAAATAATTAAAATATCAATAAAAGAATGTGTATTTGTATGAAAATACATATACAAAATACACATAAAATAACGTAAATTTGTATAAAACTATATATAAAAATACACAAACATAAGTTAAATTTGTATGAAATTAAATATACATAATACACATAAAATTAGGTAAATTTGTAAAGAAATACATATACAAAATACACATAAAATAATGTAAATTTGAATGAAAATATATAAACAAATACACTTAAATTAACATAAATTTGTATAAAATATATATAAAAATTACTCATTAAATAAACAAAATACCAATAAAAGAATGTGTATTTGGATAAATATAAAAATACAAAATACACATATAAAATAAACATAAAATAAGGTAGATTTGTAATAAAATATATGTACAAAATACACATACAATAATGTAAATTTATATGAAAATATATATACAAATACACATAAAATACCATGAATTTGTATAAAAAATTATATTCAAAATAAATACTAAATAATGTAAGAGCGTATAAAAATATATATACAAAGTACATATAAAATGAAAATTAAGATGCAAAATACCTATAAAATAACGCATTTTTTTATAAAATTATTGATATCAAAATACACATAAAATATTTGAACTTGTATTAAAATATATATACAAAATGCACATACAATAAGGTAAATTTGTATTGAAATAGATATGGAAAATACATTTAAAATAATGTAAATTTGTTTCAAAATATATATACGAATACACATAAAATAACGTAGATTTCTATAAAAATACATATACAAAATACACATAAAATTAAGTAAATACGTATAAAAAAATGTATACAAAATACACATAAAATAATGTAAATTCGTATAAATGTAAATAAACAATATACCAATAAAAGAATGTGTATTTGTATAAATATAAATATACAAAATGCACATAAAATAACGTAAATTTATATAAAATAAATACATAAAATAACGCAAATTTCTATAAAAATATATGTACAAAAATGAACATTAGATAAATTTGCATAAAAAATATATATACAAAACACACTTTAGATAATGTAAATGAGTATAAAAATATGTATACAAAATACCTATGAAATAATCTAAATTCGTATCGAATTAAATTAAGAAATACTAATAAAATAATGTAATTTTGGATGAAAATATATATACAAAATACACATAAAATAACCTAAATACAAATACAAATATACTCATAAAATAATTTAAAATTGAATGAAATAAATATACAAAATAAACATAAAATAAGGTAAATTTGTAATGAAATATATGAAAAAATACACATAAAATAATATAAATTTGTATGAAAATATATATACAAACACACATTAAATAACATGAATTTGTATAAAATTTGTATCAAAATATATACTTATACACACAATAAAATAACGTAATTTTTTTATGAAAATGTATATACAAAATACACATAAAATAATTTAAATACGTAGAAAAATATATATACAAAAAACACATAAAATAGTGTAAATATGTATGAAAATATATAAACAAATACACATAAAATAATGTAAATTTGGATAAAAAATATATACAAAATTAACATTAACTAATGTAAATATATATATAAAAAGATATATACAAAAAACACATAGAATAATGTTAAATCGTATCAAAATAAATAAAGAGAATATCAATAAAATAATGTAAATTTGTATGAAAATAAAGATGCAAAATCTCCATATAATAACGCATATTTGCATAATAATATATATACAAAAATACATATAAAATAATTAAATTTGTATTAAAATAAATATACAAAATGCACGTACAATAAAGTAAATTTGTATTGAAATAGACATACAAAATACACATATAACTAGTTAAATTTGTATTTAAATACATGTACAAAAAACACATAAAATAATATAGATTTGTATGAAATGAAAACAAATACATTTTATATAAAATATATATACAAAATACACATAGAATAATGTAAAATCATATCAAAATAAATACACAGAATATCAATAAGATAATGTAAATTTGTATGAAAATAAAGATGCAAAATACCCATAAAATAAAGCATATTTTTATAAAAATACATATACAAAAATACACATAGATTAATCAAATTTGTATTAAAATTAATATACAAAATGCACATACAATAAAGTAAATTTGTATTGAAAAAATATGCAAAATACACATAAAACAATGTAAATTTGTTTCAAAATATATATACGAATACACATAAAATAACGCAGATTTCTATAGAGATATATATACAAAATACACTTGAAATAATGTAAATACGTATAAAAATATATATACAAAATACACATTAAATAATGTTAATTCGTGTCAAAATAAATAAACAAAATATCATGAAAAGAATGTGTATTTGTATGAAAATAGATATACAAAATACACATAAAATAACCTAAATTTGTATAAAACTATATACAAAAATACACAAGAATAATTTAAACTTGTATGAAAATAAATATACAAAAAACATATAAAATTAGGTAAATTTGTATTGAAATACATAAACAAAATACACATAAAATAATGTAAATTTGAATGAAAATATATAAACATATAGACTTAAAATAACGTAAATTTGTATCAAATATATATACAAAAAACACTTTAAATAATGTAAATATGTATAAAAAAATATATACAAAACACAAATAAAATAATGTAAAATCCTATCAAAATAAATACAGAAAATATTAATAAAATAATGTAAATTTATATGAAAATTAAGATGCAAAATACCCATAAAATAATGCATTTTTTATAAAAATATATATACGAAAAAACATCAAATATTTGATTTTGTATTAAAATAAATACATATACAAAATACTCATAAAATAAGCTAAATTTGAATTGAAATATATATACAAAATACATAAAATAATGTAAATTTGTATCAAAATACTTATACAAATACACATATAATAACGTAAATTTGTATAAAAATATATAAACAAAATACACATTAAATAATGTAAATACGTATGGAAAAAATCTACAAAATACACAAATAATCATGTAATTCGTATCAAAATAAATAGACAAAATACCAATAAAATAATGTAAATTTCTATAAGAAAACATATACAAAATACACATAAATAACGCAAATATCAATAAAAATATATATAATATAATATATTTTTATACATATTTAAAATATTTAATGTATATTTTGTATATATATTTTATCCAAATTTACGTTATTTTATATGCATTTGTTTATATATTTTCATACAAATTTACATTATTTTATGAGTTTTGAGTTTTGTATGTATTTCAATACAAATTTGCCGAACTTTATGTGTATTTTGCATATCTATTTTCAAACAAATTAAAATTATTTTTGTGTATTTTTCTATATATTTTTATACAAATTTTAGTTATTTTATTTGTTTTTTGTATATATATTTTCTTACAAATATATACATTTTATTGGAATTTGTGTATTTAATTTTTACAATTTACATTATTTTATGTGTATTTTGTAGATATATTTTTCTACGTATTTAAGTTATTTTATGTGTATTTTATATATACATTTTCATAAAAATTTACGTTATTTTATTGTGTATATTCGTTTATATTTTGAAACAAATTTTATACAAATTCATGTTATTTATGTATATGTGTATATATATTTTTCAACAAATTTATATTATTTTATGTGTATTCATACATATATTATTTATACAAATTACCTTTTATTTTATGTTTATTTTGTATATTTATTTCATTTAATATAATCAAATTTAAATTTATTGTATATGCATTTGTATATTAATTTCTTCTAATTTTATTACAAATTGTATTTTCTATGTATTTTTATAAATATCTTTTATTTTTGGGCATATTTATATTTTTATTTTAATTTACGTTATTTTATTTTTATTGATATTCTGCTCATTCATTTGATACGCCTTGGTGTATTTTTATTTTATTTTCATACGAATATCATTATTTTATAATTTTGTTTATTATTTGAATAAATTTTTTGATATTTATGGGTTTCTTTGTATATATTTTTCAAGAAATTTACCTAGTTTTTATGTGTATTTGAAGTATTCATTTCATTCAAATCAAAATTATTTTTATGTATTTTGTATATATTTATACAAAATTTTGGTTATGTTAAGTGTGTATTTCAAATCTATTTCACCTCAAATATGCTTTGAGTTTATGGCATTTAATTTCTTTATTGCCACAAATTTACGCTATTTTCATTATTATTCTGCTCTGGTCCATTTTGATACGATATTTTTTATTGGTATTTTGTTGATTTATATTGATACAATTGAATTTACATATATGTACTTTGTATATATACTTTTATACGCATTTACATTATTTAATATTTAATTTGGGTATATAATTTATACAAATTCATGTATATTTTATGTATTTGTATATATTTTCATGATATTATCATTTTATGTGTATTTTGTACATATATTTCATTACAAATTTACCTATTTTATGTTTATTTTTTATGTGTGTATATTTATATTATGAAATACACACATTTTTTTATTTGTATTTTGTTTCATTTAATTTGTTTTTATATATTTAGTTTACGTTATATGTGTATTTATATATTTATATCAACGTTATTCGCACAATTTTAGACAAATTTACATTGTTTTATATACAATAAGGTAAGTTTGTATTGAAATAGATATGCAAAATACATATAAAGCAATGTAAATTTGTTTCAAAATATGTATACGAATACACCTAAAATAACGTAGATTTCTATAAAAATATATATACAAAATACACATAAAATGAAGTAAATACGTATAAAAAATGTATACAAAATACACATAAAATAATGTAAACTCGTATCAAAATAAATAAACAAAATACCAATAAAAGAATGTGTATTTGTATAAATATAAATATACAAAATACACATAAAATAACGTAAATTTATATAAAACTATATACAAAAATATACAGAAGTAATTAAATTTGCATGAAAATATATACAAAACACACAGAAAATAAGCTAAATTTGAATTGAAATATATATACAAAATACATGAAATAAAGTAAATTGGTATCAAAATATTTATACAAATACACTTATAATGACGTAAATTTGTATGAAAATATATAAACAAAATACACATTAAATAATGTATATACGTATAAAAAAATGTGTACAAAATACATCTATAATCATGTAATTCGATTTAAAATAAATAAACAAAATACCAATAAAAGAATCTGTATTTGGATAAATATAAATATACAAAATACACATACAAAATAAACATAAAATAAGGTAAATTTGTAATGAAATATATGTACAAAATACACATAAAATAATGTAAATTTATATGAAAATATATATACAAATACACATAAAATACCATGAATTTGTATAAAATTATATATTCAAAATTAATATTAAATAATGTAAATGCGTATAAAAATATATTTAAAAAGTACATATAAAATAATGTAAATTCGAATCAATATAAATCAACAAAATACCAATAAAATAATATATATTTGAATGAAAATAGATTTACAAAATACACATAACATAACTAAAATTTGTATTGAAAATAGATATACAAAATATTCATAAAATAAACTAAATTTGTATTGAAATATATATACAAAATACATAAATAATGTAAATTTGTATCAAATATTTTAACAGATGCGCATAAAATAACGTAAATTTGTTTTAAATATACAAATACACATTAAATAATGTAAATATGTATAAAAAATATATACAAAACACAAATAGAATAATGTAAAATCGTATCAAAATAAATACACAGAATATTAATAAAACAATGTAAATTTGTATGAAAATAAAGATGCAAAATACCCATTAAATAACGCATTTTTTATAAAAATATATATACCAAAATACACATGAAAAAATTAATTTATATTAAAATAAATATACAAAATACACATACAATAAGGTAAATCTGTATTGAAATAGATATGCAAAATACATATAAAACAATGTAAATTTGTTTCAAAATATATATACGAATACACATAAAATAACGTAGATTTGTATAAAAATATATATACAAAATACACATAAAATGAAGTAAATACGTATAAGAAAATGTATACAAAATACACATAAAATAATGTAAATTCGTATCAAAATAAATAAACAAAATACCAATAAAAGAAAGTGTATTTGTATAAATCTACAAATCTACATTATTTTATGTGTATTATGTATATATATTTCATTATAAATTTGCCTTATTTTAAGTTTATTTTTATATCTATTTTCATTCAAATTCAAATTATTTTATGTGTATATATTTATTTGTATTTACGTTATTTTATGTGTATTTTCTATATATATTTTCATTCAAAATTACATTATTTTATCGGTATTTTGTTCAATTATTTCGATACGAATTTAGATTATTTCATGTGTATTTTCTATACATATACATATAGAGTAAATTTCTATGAAAATATATATTCAAAATACATATAAAATTATGTAAATAAGTATAAAAATATATATATCAAATACACCTAAAAAAAATGAAAATTCGTATCAAAATAAAAAAACAAAATACCAATAAAAGAATGTGTATTTGGATAAATATAAATATACTAAATACACATACAAAATAAACATAAAATAAGGTAGATTTGTAATAAAATATATGTACAAAATACACATAAAATAATGTAAATTTATATGAAAATATATATACAAATATACATAAAATACCATGAATTTGTATAAAAATATATATTCAAAATAAATATTAAATAATGGAAAAGCATATTAAATATATATATATATATATATATATATATATATATATATATATATATATATATATATATATATATATATATATATATATATATATATATATATATATATATATATATATATATATATATATATATAAAGAAGATATAAAATAATGTAAATTCGTATCAATATAAATCAACAAAACACCAATAAAATAATATATATTTGAATGAAAATAAATTTACAAAATACACATAACATAACTAAAATTTGTATTAAAATATATACAAAAATACATAGAAATAATTTGAGTTTGTATGAAAATAGATATTCAAAATACACATAAAATAGGTAAATTTCTTTTGAAATGTTTATACAAAATACCCATAAAATATTGTAAATTTGTGTCAAAATATATAAACAAATACACATAAAATAACGTAAATTTGTATGAAAAATATATACAAAATACACATAGAATAATGTCAATTCCTATCAAAATGAATGAGCAGAATATCAATAAAATAATGTAAATTTGTATGAAAATAAAGAGACAAAATACCCAAAAAATAAAGAATATGTTTATAAAAATACAGATACAAAAATACACATCGAATAATTAAATTTGTATTAAAATTAATATACAAAATGCGTATATAATAAGGTAAATTTGTATTGAAAAAATATGCAACATACACGTTTACTCATACAAATTTATATTATTTTATTGGTATTTTGTTTATTTATTTTGATACGAATTAGATGATTATATGTGTATTTTGTACATATTTTTTTTATACGTATTTACATTATTTAATGTGTATTTTGTTTATATATTTTCATACAAATTTACAATATTATATGTGTATTTGTATAAATATTTTGATACAAATCTACTTTATTTCATGTATTTTGTATATATATTTCAATTCAAATTTAGCTTATTTCGTGTGTATTTTGTATATATTTTCATACAAAATTAATTACTTTTGTGTATTTTTGTATATAGTTTTATTTAAATTTACGTTATTTTATGTGTATTTTGTATATTTATATTCATACAAATACACATTCTTTTATTGGTATTTTGTTTATTTATTTTGATACGAATTTACATTATTTTATGATATATATTTTATCCAAATTTACATTATTTTATGTGTATTTGTTTATATATTTTCATACATATTTACATTATTATATGTGTTTTTTGTATATATATTTTTCTACGTATTTAAATTATTTTATGTGTATTTTGTATATACATTTTCATAAAAAAATTACGTTATTTTATTGTGTGTATAAGTATATATTTTGATACAAATTTTATACAAATTCATGTTATTTAATGTGTATTTGTATATATATTTTCATACAAATTTATATTATTTTATGTGTATTTTTTCATATATTTCATTACAAATTTACCTTATTTTATGTTTATTTTGTATATTTATTTCATTCAATTTTAAACTATTTTATGTGTATATTTGTATTTGTATTTAGGTTATTTTATGTGTATTTTGTATATATATTTTCATCCAAAATTACATTATTTTATTGGTATTTCTTAATTTAATTCGATACGAATTTAGATTATTTCATAGGTATTTTGTATACATATTTTTATACTCATTTACATTATCTAATGTGTGTTTTTTTTATATATTTTTATGCAAATTTATTTAATGTTCATTTTTGTACATATATTTTTATAGAAATTTGCGTTATTTTATGTATATAGTTTTATATAAATTTACGTTATTTTATGTGCATTTTGTATATTTATATTTATACAAATACACATTCTTTTATTGGTAGGTTGTTTATTTACATTTATACGAATTTACATTATTTTATGTGTATTTTGTATACATTTTTTTATACGTATTTACTTAATTTTATGTGTATTTTGTATATGTATTTTTATAGAAATCTACGTTATTTTATAGGTATTTTGCATTTTAATTTTCATTTTATATGTACTTTGTATATATATTTTTATACGCTTTTACATTATTTAATATTTATTTTGAATATATATTTTTATACAGATTCATAGTATTTTATGTGTATTTGTATATATATTTTCATATAAATTTACATTATTTTATGTGTATTTTCTACATATATTTTATTACAAATCTACCTTATTTTATGTTTATTTTGTATGTGTATTTAGTATATTTATTTTTATCCAAATACACATTCTTTTATTGGTATTTTGTTTATTTATTTTAATTCGAATTTACATTATTTTATGTGTATTTTGTATACATTTTTTTTATACGTATTTACTTAATTTTATGTGTATTTTGTAAATATATTTTTATACAAATCTACGTTTTTTTATTTGTATTCGTATATATATTTTGAAACAAATTTACATTGTTTAAATGTATTTTTGCATATCTCTTTCAATACAAATTTACCTTATTGTATGTGCATTTTGTATATTTATTTCAATACAAATTTAAATATATTATGTGTATTTTGGTATATATATTTTTATAAGAAATGCGCTATTTTATGGGAATTTTGCATCTTTATTTTCATACAAATTTACATTATTTTATTAATATTTAGTGTATTTATTTTGATACGATTTTACATTATTCTATTTGTTTTTTGTATATACTTTTTTATACATATTTACATTATTTCATGTGTATCTTGCATATATATTTTATACAAATTTATTATCTATTATCTATTTTCATACAAATACACATTCTTTTCATGATATTTTGTTTATTTATTTTGACACGAATTTACATTATTTGATATGTATTTTGTATATATATTTTTATACGTATTTACATAATTTCATATGTATTTTGTATATATATTTAATAGATATTCAAAAAACACATAAAATAACCTAAATTTGTATAAAACTATATACAAAAATACTCAAAAATATTTTAAATTTGTATGAAAATAAATATACAAAATACACATAAAATTAGGTAAATTTGTACGGAAATACATATAAAAAATACACATAAAATAATGTAAATTTGAATGAAAATACATAAACAAATACACTTAAAATAACGTAAATTTGGATAAAAAAATATATACAAAACACAAATAGAATAATGTAAAATCGTATCAAAATAAATACACAGAATATTAATAAAATAATGTAAATTTGTATGAAAATAAAGAGGCAAAATACCTGTAAAATAACGCATTTTTTTTATTTATAAAAATATATATACCAAAATACACATAAAAAAATAAGATTTGTATTAAAATAAATATATAAAAAACACTTACAATAAGGTAAATTTGTATTGAAATAGATACGCAAAATACATATAAAGCAATGGAAATTTGTTTCAAAACATGTATACGAATACACATAAAATAACGTAGATTTCTATAAATATATATATACAAAATACACATAAAATAATGTAAATTCGTATCAAAATAAATAAACAAAATACCAATAAAAGAATGTGTATTTGTATAAATATAAATATACAAAATACACATAAAATAACGTAAATTTATATAAAACTATATACATAAATACACAGAAGTAATTAAATTTGTATGAAAATATATACAAAATACACACAAAATAAGCTAAATTTGAATTGAAATATATATACAAAATACATGAAATAAAGTAGATTTGTATCAAAATATTTATACAAATACACATGTAATAACGTAAATTTGTATGAAAATATATAAACAAAATACACATAAAATAATGTAAATACGTATAAAAAAATGTTTACAAAATACACATATAATCATGTATTTCGTATCAAAATAAGTAAACAAAATACCAATAAAATAATATAAATTTGTATGAGTAAACGTGTATGTTGCATATTTTTTCAATACAAATTTACCTTATTATATGAGCATTTTGTATATTAATTTTAATACAAATTTAATTATTCGATGTGTATTTTTGTATCTGTATTTTTATAAACATATGCTTTATTTTTTGGGTATTTTGCATATTTATTTTCATACAAATATACATTATTTTATTGATATTCTGCTCATTCATTTTGATACGAATTGACATTATTCTATGTGTATTTTGTATATATTTTTCACACAAATTTACGTTATTTTATGTGTATTTGTTTATATATTTTGACACAAATTTACAATATTTTATGGCTATTTTGTATATACATTTCAAAAGAAATTTACCTAGTTTTATGAGTATTTTGAATATCTATTTTCATACAAACTCAAATTATTTCTATGTATTTTTGTATATATTTTAATACATATTTTAGTTATGTTATGTGTATTTTGTAAATTTATTTTCATTCATATATATATATATATATATATATATATATATATATATATATATATATATATATATATATATATATATATATATATATATATATATATATATATATATATATATATATATATATATATATATTTATATGTTTTGTTGATTTATATTGATACTAATTTACATTATTTTATATGTACTTTGTATAAATATTTTTATACGCTTTTACATTATTTAATATTTATTTTGAATATATATTTTTATACAAATTCATGGTATTTTATGTGTATTTGTATATATATTTTCATATAAATTTACATTATTTTATGTGTATTTTCTACATATATTTTATTACAAATCTACCTTATTTTATGTTTATTTTGTATATGTATTTTGTATATTTATATTTATCCAAATACACATTCTTTTATTGGTATTTTGTTTATTTATTTTAAATCGAATTTACATTATTTTATGTGTATTTTGTATACATTTTTTTATACGTATTTACTTAATTTTATGTGTATTTTGTAAATATGTTTTTATAGAAATCTACGTTTTTTTATTTGAACTCGTATATATATTTTGAAACAAATTTACATTGTTTTATATGTATTTTTGCATATCTCTTTCAATACAAATTTACCTTATTGTATGTGCATTTTGTATATTTATTTCAATACAAATTTAAATATTTTATGTGTATTTTGGTATATATATTTTTATAAGAAATGCGCTATTTTATGGGAATTTTGCATCTTTATTTTCATACAAATTTACATTATTTTATTAATATTCGGTGTATTTATTTTGATACGAATTTACATTATTCTATTTGTTTTTTGTATACACTTTTTTATACATATTTACATTATTTAATGAGTATCTTGCATATACATTTTATACAAATTTATTATCTATTATCTATTTTTATACAAATACACATTCTTTTCATGATATTTTGTTTATTTATTTTGACACGAATTTACATTATTTGATATGTATTTTGTATATATATTTTTATACGTATTTACATAATTTCATATGTATTTTGTATATATATTTCTATAGAAATCTACTTTATTTTATATGTATTCGTATATATATTTTGAAACAAATTTACATTGTTTTATATGTATTTTTGAATATCTCTTTTAATACAAATTTACCTTACTGTATATGCATTTTGTATATTTATTTCAATACAAATTTAAATATTTTATGTGAATTTTGGTAAATATATTTTTATAAAAAATGCGATAATTTTTGGGAATTTTGCATCTTTATTTTCATACAAATTTACATTATTTTATTGATATTGATTTAAATTATTTTTGTGTATTTTTGTATATTGTTTCATACAAATTTAGGTTATTTTTTTTACGCATTTATATTATTTAGTGTGTCTTTTGTATATATATTTTTTTGCAAATTTACTTTATTTTATGTGCATTTTTGTACATATATTTTTATAGAAATTTGCGTTATTTGTATATGTTTTCTCATACAAATTTACATTATTTTATTGCTATTTTGTTTATTTATTTTGATACGAATTACATGATTATATGTGTATTTTGTACATATTTTTTTATACGTATTTACACTACTTAATGTGTATTTTGTTTATATATTTTTAAACAAATCTACTTTATTATATGTATTTGTATAAATATTTTGATACAGATTTACATTATTTTATGTATTTTGTATGTACATTTCAATTCAAATTTAGCTTAATTTAGCTGTATTTTTTATATATATTTTCATACAAATTTAATTACTTCTGTGTATTTTTGTATATAGTTTTATACAAATTTACGATATTTTATGTGTATTTTGTATATTTATATTTTTACAAATACACATCTTTTTACTATTACTTTATTTATTTATTTTGATACAATTTTTATGTATTTTTTGTATTCATTTTTTATACGTATTTACTTCATTTTATGTGTATTTTGTACATATTTTTATAGAAATCTACGTTATTTTATGTGTATTCGTATATATATTTTGAAACAAATTTACATTGTTTTATATGTATTTTGCATATCTATTTCAATACAAATATGCAAATTTACTTTATTTTATGTGCATTTGTATATGTTTTCTCATACAAATTTACATTATTTTATTGCTATTTTGTTTATTTATTTTGATACAAATGAAAATAGATATACAAAATATTCATAAAATAAACTAAATTTGTATTGAAATATATATACAAAATACATAAAATAATGTAAATTTGTATCAAAATATTTTAACAGATGCGCATAAAATAATGTAAATTTGTTTTAAAATATACAAAATACACATTAAATAATGTAAATATGTATAAAAAAAATATATACAAAACATAAATAGAATAATGTAAAATCGTATCAAAATAAATACACAGAATATTAATAAAACAATGTAAATTTGTATGAAAATAAAGATGCAAAATACCCATTAAATAACGCATTTTTTATAAAAATATATATACCAAAATACACATGAAAAATTAATTTATATTAAAATAAATATACAAAATACACATACAATAAGGTAAATCTGTATTGAAATAGATATGCAAAATACATATAAAACAATGTAAATTTGTTTCAAATATATATGAATACACATAAAATAACGTAGATTTGTATAAAATATATATACAAAATACATAAAATGAAGTAAATACGTATAAGAAAATGTATACAAAAACACATAAAATAATGTAAATTCATCAAAATAAATAAACAAAATACCAATAAGAAAGTGTATTTGTATAAATATAAATATACAAAATACACATAAAATAACGTAAATTTGTATAAAACTATATACAAAAATACACAGAAGTAATTAAATTCGTATGAAAATAGATATACAAAATACATATAAAATAAGCTAAATTTGAATTGAAATGTATATACAAAATACATAAAATAATGTAGATTTGTATCAAAATATTTATAAAAATTCCCATAAAATAACGCATTTTTTATTTATAAAAATATATATACCAAAATACACATCAAAAAATTAAATTTGTATTAAAATAAATATACAAAAAACACATTCAATAAGGTAAATTTGTATTGAAATAGATATGCAAAATACATATAAAACAATGTAAATTTGTTTCAAAATATATATACGAATACACATAAAATAACGTAGATTTCTATAAAAATATGTATACAAAATACACATAAAATGAAGTAAGTACGTATAAAAAAATGTATACAAATACACATAAAATAATGTAAATTCGTATCAAAATAAATATACAAAATACCAATAAAAGAATGTGTATTTGTATAAATATAAATATACAAAATACACATAAAATAACGTAAATTTATATAAAACTATATACACAAATACACAGAAGTATTTTAATTTGTATGAAAATAGATAAACAAAATAAGGTAAATTCGTTACAAATTCAATAAACAAAATTCAGATAAAAGAACGTATATTTGTAGAAAAAATAAATATACAAAATACACATTAAATAACGAAAATTTGTATGAAAATATATAAAAAATTAAACAAAAATAATTTCAATTTGTATGAAAATAAATATACAAAATACACATGTATTTTGTATATCTATTTTCACACAAATTTAATTACTTTTGTGTATTTTTGCATATAGTTTTATATAAATTTACGTTATTTTATTTGTATTTTGTAAATTTATATATATACAATACACTTTCTTTTATTAGTATTTTGTTTATTTATTTTCATACAAGTTTACATTATTTTATGTGTATTTTGTATACCTTTTTTTATACGTATTTACTTCATTTTATGTGTATTTTGTATATTTATTTTCATAGAAATCTACGTTATTTTATGTGTATTCGTATATATATATTTTTTTTAATTTACATGGTTTTATATGTATTTTGCATATCTATTTCAATGCAAATTTACCTTATTGTATGTGCATTTTGTATATTTATTTTAATACAAATTCAAATATTTTATGTGTGTCTTGGTATAAATATTTTTAGAAAAAATGCGTTATTTTATGGGTATTTTGCATCTTAATTTTCATACAAATTTACATTATTTTATTAATATTCTGTGTATTTATTTTGATACGATTTTATATTATTCTATTTGTGTTTTGTATATATTCTTTTATACATATTTACATTATTTAATGTGTATTTTTTACATATATTTTATACAAATTTACGTTATTTTAAGTGTATTTGTTTATATATTTTCATTCAAATTTACATTATTTTATGTGTATTTTGTTAATGTATTTCAATACAAATTTACCTAATTTTATGTGTATTTTGTATATTTATTTTCATACAAATTAAAATTATTTTTGTGTATTTTTGTATATAGTTTTATACAAATTTAGGGGATTTTATGTGTATATTGAATATCTATTTTCATACAAATACACATTCTTTTATTGATATTTTGTTTATTTACTTTGACGCGAGTTTACATTATTTAATGTGTATTTTATATATATATATATATATATATATATATATATATATATATATATATATATATATATATATATATATATAGATATATCTATATATATATATATATATATATATATATATATATATATATATATATATATATATATATATATATATATATAATTTTTTTTATTTTTTTATTCGTGTTTACATCATTTGATGTCTATTTTGTATATATATTTCTATAGAAATCTACGTTGATTTATGAGTATTCGTATATAGATTTTGAAATAAATTTACTCTGTTTTATGTGTAATTTGCATATTTTTTCAATACAAATTTACCTTATTGTATATGCATTTTGTATATTAATTTTAATACAAATTTAATTATGCTATGTGTATTTTTGTATATGTATTTTTATAAAAATATGCTTTATTTTATGGGTATTTTGCATTTTTATTTTCTTACAAATTTACATTATTTTATTTATATTCTGTTTTTTTTTTTTTAAACAATTTTACATTATTCTATGTGTATTTTGTATATCTATTTTTATACGTATTTACTTAATTTTATGTGTATTTTGTATATATTTTTATAGAAATCTACGTTATTTTATGTGTATTCGTATATATATTTTGAAACAAATTTACATTGTTTTATATGTATTTTTGCATATCTCTTTAAATACAAATTTACCTTATTGTATGTGCATTTTGTATATTTATTTCAATACAAATTTAAATATTTTATGTGTATTTTGGTATATATATTTTTATATGAAATGCGCTATTTGATGGGAATTTTGCATCTTTATTTTCATACAAATTTACATTATTTTATTAATATTCGGTGTATTTATTTTCATACGATTTCACATTATTCAATTTTTTTTTGTATATATTTTTTTATAAATATTTACATTATTTAATGTGTATCTTGCATCTTTTATCGTAATTTTGTTTATTTATTTTTATACGAATTTACATTATTTTAGGTGTATTTGATATGTATATTTTTATACTTATTTATATCATTTTATTTGTGTTTTGAATATATATTTTCATAGAAATTTACTCTATTTTATGGGTATTAGTATATATATTTTGATACAAATTTACATTATTTATGTTTATTTTGCATATCTATATAAATACAAATTTACCATATTGTATGTGTATTTTGTATATTTATTTTAATACAAATTTAATTGTTTTATGTGTATTTTTGTAAAAATATGCGTTATTATTTGGATATTTTGCATCTTTATTTTCATACAAATTTACATTATTTTATTGATATTCTGTTTATTTATTTTGATACGATTTTACATTATTCTATGTGTATTTTGTATATATATTTTTATACACATTTACATTATTTAATGTATATTTTGTATATATATTTTATATAAATTTACGCTATTTTATGTGTATTTGTTTATGTATTTCAATACAGATTTGCCTAATTTTATGTGTATTTTGCATATCTATTTTCAAACAAATTTAAATTATTTTTATGTATTTTTTATATATTTTTATACAAATTTTAGTTATTTTATTTGTATTTTGTATTTATATTTTCCTACAAATATACATTCTTTTAGTGGAATTTTGTTCATTTATTTTCATAAGAATTTACATAATTTTATGTGTTTTTTGTATATATATTTTTCTATGTATTTACATTATTTTATGTGTATTTATTATATACATTTTCATAAAAATTTACGTTATTTTATTGTGTGTATTCGTATATGATTTGATACAAATTTACATTATTTTATGTTTATTTTGCATATCTATTTCAATATAGATTTACCTTATTGTATGTGTATTTTGTATATTTATTTTAATTCAAATTTAATTATTTTATGTGTACTTTGTATACATTTTCTTATACGTATTTACTTCATTTAATGTGTATTTTGTATATATATTTTTATTGTAATCTACGTTATTTTATGTGTATTGGTATATATATTTTGAAGCAAATTTACATTGTTTTATATGTATTTAGCATATCTATTTCAATATAAATCTACCTTATTGTATGTGCATTTTGTATATTTATTGTAATACAAATTTTAAAATTTTATTATTTTGGTATATATATTTTTATAAAAAGAGTTTTATTCAAATTTAAAATATTTTATGTGTATTTTGAATATCTATTTTCATACAAATACACATTTTTTATTGGTATTTTGTTTATTTATTTTTTTAATGTGTATTGCGTATATATATTTTTATACGTATTTACGTCATTTCATGTGTATTTTGTATATATATTTCTATAGAAATATATGCTATTTTATGTGTATTCGTATATATATTTTGAAACAAATATACATTGTTTTATGTGCATTTTGCATATTTTTTTTTAATATAAATTTACCTTATTGTACGTGCATTTTGTATATTAATTTTAATACAAATTTAATTATTCTATGTGTATTTTTGTATATTTATTTTCATAAAAAAATGCTTTATTTTATGGGTATTTTGCATCTTTATTTTCATACAAATTTACATTATTTTATTGATATTCTGTGTATTTATTTTGATACGATTTTACATTATTCTATGTATATTATGTATATATATTTCATACAAATGAACGTTATTTTATGTGAATTTGTTTTCATTTCATACAAATTTACATTATTTTATGTGTATTTTGTACATGTATTTAAATACAAATTTAACTAATTATATGTGTATTATGTATATCTATTTTCATACAAATTGAAATTAATTTTGTGTATTTTAGTATATATTTTTATTCAAATTTTCGTAATTTTATGTGAATTTTGTATATTTATTTTCCTACAAATATACGTTCTTTTATCGGAATTTTGTTTATTTATTTTGATACGAGTTTTCATTATTTTAGGTGTATTTGATATATATATTTTTATACTTATTTACATAATTTTATATGTATTTTGAATATATATTTTCATAGAAATTTACTCTATTTTATGTGTATTCGTATATATATTTTGATACAAATTTACATTATTTATGTGTATTTCGCATATCTATTTCAATACAAATTTCTTTATTGTATGTGCCTTTTGTATATTTATTTTGATGCAAATTTAATCATTTTATGTGTATTTTTGTATATATATTTTTAAACAAATATGCGTTATTATATGGGTATTTTGCATCTTTATTTTCATACAAATTTACATTATTTTATTGATTGTCTGTTTATTTATTTTGATACGATTTTACGTTATTCTGTGTATTTTGTATATATATTTTTAGACATATTTACATTATTTAATGTATATTTTGTATATATATTTTATGGAAATTTACGTTATCTTATGTGTATTTGTTTATATATTTTCATACAAATTTACATTATTTTATGTGTATTTTGTATATGTATTTCAATAAAAATTTGCCTAATTTCATTTGTATTTTGCATATCTATTTTCAAACAAATTTAAATTATTTTTGTGTATTTTTGTAATATTTTTATACAAATTTTTTTTATTTTATTTGTATTTTGTATATATATTTTCCTACACATATAGATTCTTTTAGAGGAAATTTTCTTTATTTATTTTGATACTAATTTATATTATTTTATGTGTATTTTGTATATATATTTTTCTATGTATTTACATTATTTTATGTGTATTTTGTATATATATTTTCATAAAAATTTACGTAATTTTATTGTGTGTATTCGTATATATTTTTATAAAAAATTTCATTATTTTATGTGTTTTTTGCATATCTATTTCAATAAAAATCTACCTTATTGTATGTGTATTTTGTATATTTATTTTAATACAAATTTAATTATTTTATGTGTATTTTTGTATATATTTTTTTTTAAATATAAGATATTTTATGGGTAATTTGCATCTTTAATATACTTTGTATATATATTTTTATACGCTCTTACATTATTTAATATTTATTTTGAATATAATTTTTTATACAAATTCATGGTATTTTATGTGTATTTGTATATATATTTTCATATAAATTTACATTATTGTATGTGTATTTTGTACATATATTTTATTACAAATCTACCTTATTTTATGTTTATTTTATGTGTATTTTGTATAATTATATTTATCCAAATACACATTCTTTTATTGGTATTTTGTTTATTTAATGTATAAGTACATTATACGTATTTACATTATTTAATGTGTATTTTGTTTATATATTTTTTATACAAATTTACGTTATTATATGTGTATTTGAATATATATTTTGATACAAATTTACATTATTTTATGTATTTTCTATATTTATTTCAATTCAAATTTAGCTTATTTTATGTGTCTTTTGTATATCTATTTTCATACAAATTTAATTATTTTTGTTTATTTAGTATATAGTTTTATACAATTTTACGTTAATTTATGTGTATTTTGTATATTTATATTTATACAAGTAAACATTCTTTTATTGGCATTTAGTTTATTTATTTTGATACGAATTTACATTATTTTATGTGTATTTTGTATACATTTTCTTATACGTATTTACTTCAGTTGATGTGTATTTTGTATATATATTTTATAGAAATCTACGTTATTTTATGAGTATTCGTATGTATATTTTGTATCAAATTTACATTGTTTTATATGTATTTTGCATATCTATTTCAATACAAATTTACCTTATTGTATATGCATTTTGTATATTTATTGTAATACAAATTTAAATATTTTATGTGCATTTTGGTATATATATTTTCATAAAAAATGCGTTGTTTTATGGGTATTTTGCATCTTTATTTTCATACAAATTTACATTATTTTATTAATATTCTGTGTATTTATTTTGATACTATTTTACTTTATTCTATTTTGTGTTTTGTATATACTTTTTATACAAATTTACATTATTTAATGCGTATTTTCTATATATATTTCATACAAATTTTCGTTATTTTAAGTGTATTTTTTTATATATTTTTATTCAAATTTACATAATTTTATGTGTATTTTGTATATGTATTTCAATAGAAATTTACCTAATTTCATGTGTATTTTGTATATTTATTTTATACAAATTTAAATTATTTTTGTGTATTTTTGTATATAGTTTTATACAAATTTAGGTTATTTTATGAGTATTTTGTATATCTATTTTCATACAAATACACATTCTTTTATTGATATTTTGCTTATTTATTTTGACGAATTTAAATTATTTAATGTGTATTGTGTATATATTTTTATACGTATTTACATCATTTCATGTATTTTGTATATATTTTTATAGAAATCTACGTTATATTATGTGTATTCGTATATAGATTTTTAACAAATTTACATTGTTTTATGTGTATTTTGCATATTTTTCAATAAATTTACCTTATTGTATATGCATTTTGTATATTAATTTTAATACAAATTTAATTATTCTATGTGTATTTTTGTATATGTATTTTATAAAAATATGCTTTATTTTATTGGTATTTTGCATCTTTATTTTCATACAAAATTACGTTATTTTATTGATATTCTGCTCATTCATTTTGATACGATCTGACATTATTCTATGTGTATTTTGTATATATTTTTCATACAAATTTACGTTATTTTATGTGTATTTGTTTATATATTTTGACACAAATTTACAATATTTTATGGGTATTTTGTATATATATTTCAAAAGAAATTTACCTAGTTTTATGTGTATTTTGAATATCTATTTTCATACAAACTCAAATTATTTTTATGTATCTTTGTATATATTTTAAATATAAATTTTAGTTATGTTATGTGTATTTTGTAAATCTATTTTCATTCAAATATATATTATTTTATTGGTATTTTGTTGATTTATATTGATGCGAATTTACATTATTTTATATGTACTTTTTATATATATTTTTATACGCATTTACATTATTTAATATTTATTTTGAATATATAATTTTATACAAATTTATGGTATTTTATGTGTATTTGTATATATATTTTCATATAAATTTACATTATTTTATGTGTATTTTGTACATATATTTCATTACAAATTTACCTTATTTTATGTTTATTTTTTATGTGTATTTTGTATATTTATATTTATCCAAATACAGATTCTTTTATTGGTATTTTGTTTATTTATTTTAAATCGAATTACATGATTATATGTGTATTTTGTACACATTTTTTTATACGTTTTTACACATTTTTTGCATCTTAATTTTCATTTTATATGTACTTTGAATATATATATATATATTTATACGCTCTTACATTATTTAATATTTATTTTTAATATAATTTTTTATACAAATTCATGGTATTTTATGTGTATTTGTATATATATTTTCATATACATTTCATTACATTATTGTATGTGTATTTTGTACATATATTTTATTACAAATCTACCTTATTTTATGTTTATTTTGTATGTTATTTTGTATATTTATATTTATCCAAATACACTTTCTTTTATTGGTATTTTGTTTATTTAATGAGTATTTTTTATATATATTTTATACAAATTTATGTTAATTTAAGTGTATTTGTTTATATATTTTCATTCAAATTTACATTATTTTATGTGTATTTTGTATATGTATTTCTTTACAAATTTACCTAATTTTATGTGTATTTTGTATATTTATTTTCATACAAATTTAACTTATTTTTGTGTATTTTTATATATAGTTTTAAACAAATTTACGTTATTTTATGTGTATTTTGTATATGTATTTTCATACAAATACACATTCTTTTATTGATATTTTAACTATTTATTTTGACACGAATTTACATTATTTAATGTGTCTTTAGTTTATATGTTTTTATACGTATTTACAACATTTCATGTATATTTTGTATATATATTTCTATAGAAATCTACGTTATATTATGTGTATTCGTATATATATTTTGAAACAAATCTACATTATTTTATGTGTATTTTGTATATATATATCATTATAAATTTGCCTTATTTTAAGTTTATTTTTATATCTATTTTCATTCAAATTCAAATCATTTTATGTGTATATATTTATTTGTATTTACGTTATTTTATGTGTATTTTCTATATATATTTTCATTCAAAATTACATTATTTTATCGTTATTGTGTTCATTTATTTCGATACGAATTTAGATTATTTCATGTGTATTTTTTATACATATATATAGAGAGAAGATTTCTATGAAAATATATATTCAAAATACATATAAAATTATGTAAATAAGTATAAAAATATATATATCAAATACACCTAAAAAAAATGAAAATTCGTATCAAAATAAATAAATAAATTTCCGATAAAAGAACGTATATTTGTAGGAAAATAAATATACAAAAAACATAAAATTACGAAAATTTGAATAAAAATATATACAAAAATACACAAAATTAATTTCAATTTGTATGAAAATAGATATACAAAATACACATATAAAAAGTTAAATTTGTATTTAAATACATGTACAAAATTCACATAAAATAATGTAAATTTGTATGAAATGAAAACAAATTCACATAAAATAACGTACATTGGTATAAAATAGATATACAAAATATACATAGAATAATGTAAAATCGTATCAAAATAAATACAGAGAATATCAATAAAATAATGTAATTTTGTATGAAAATAAAGATGCAAAATACCCATAAAATAAAGCATATTTTTATAAAAATACATATACAAAAATACACATAGAATAGCTAAATTTGTAATAAATTAATATACAAAATGCACGTACAATAAGGTAAATTTGTATTGAAAAAATATGCAAAATGCACATAAAACAATGTATATTTGTTTCAAAATATATATACGAATACACATAAAATAACGTATATTTCTATAAAAATATATATACAAAATACACATGAAATGACGTAAATACGTATAAAAATATATATACACAATACACATTAAATAATGTAAATTCGCATCAAAATAAATAAACAAAATATCAATAAAAGAATGTGTATTTGTATGAAAATAGATATACAAAATACACATAAAATATTGTAAATTTGAATAAAACTCTATACAAAAATACACAAAAAATAATTTAAATTTGTATAAAATATATATACAAAATACACATGAAATTAGGTAAATTTCTATTGAAATACATATACAAAATACACATAAAATTATGTAAATTTGAATAAAAATATATAAACAAATACACTTAAAATAACGAAAATTTGTATGAAATATATATAGAAAATACACATTAAATAATGTAAATATGTATAAAAAAATATATACAAAACACAAAATAGAATAAAGTAAAATAGTATCAAAATAAATACACAGAATATTAATAAAATAATGTAAATTTGTATGAAAATAAAGATGCAAAATACCCATAAAACAACGCATTTTTTATGAAAATATATATACCAAAATGCACATAAAATATTTAAATTTGTATTACAATAAATATACAAAATGCACATACAATAAGGTAAATTTGTATTGAAATAGATATGCAAAATACATATAATACAATGTAAATTTGATTCAAAATATACATGCGAATACTCATAAAATAACGTAGATTTCTATAAAATATATATACAAAATATACATCAAATGATGTAAATACGTATAAGAAAATGTATACAAAATACACATAAAATAATGTAAATTCGTATCAAAATAAATAAACTAAATGCCAATAAAAGAATGTTTACTTGTATAAATATAAATATACAAAATACACATAAATTAACGTAAAATTGTATAAAACTATATACAAAAATAAACAAAAATAATTAAATTTGTATGAAAATAGATATAAAAAAGACACATAAAATAAGCTAAATTTGAATTGAAATAAATATAGAAAATACATAAAATAATATAAATTTGTATCAAAATATATATTCAAATACACATGTAATAACGTAAATTTGTATAAAAATATATAAACAAAATACACATTAAATAATGTAAATACGTATAATGTACTTATACATTAAATAAACAAAATACCAATAAAAGAATGTGTATTTGGATAAATATAAATATACAAAATACACATATAAAATAAACATAAAATAAGGTAGATTTGTAATAAAATATATGTACAAAATACACATACAATAATGTAAATTTATATGAAAATATATATACAAATACACATAAAATACCATGAATTTGTATAAAAAATTATATTCAAAATAAATATTAAATAATGTAAGAGCGTATAAAAATATGTATACAAAGTATATTAAAGATGCAAATTACCCATAAAATATCTTATATTTAAAAAAATATATATACAAAAATACACATAAAATAATTAAATTTGTATTAAAATAAATATACAAAATACACATACAATAAGGTAGATTTTTATTGAAATAGATATGCAAAAAACACATAAAATAATGAATTTTTTTTATCAAAATATATACGAATACACACAATAAAATTACGTAAATTTTTATGAAAATATATATACAAAATACACATAAAATAATGTAAATACATAGAAAAATATATATACAAAATACACATAAAATAATATAAATTCGTATCAAAATAAATAAAGAAAATTTCCTCTAAAAGAATCTATATGTGTAGGAAAATATATATACAAAATACAAATAAAAAAAAAAAAAATGTATAAAAATATTACAAAAATACACAAAAATAATTTAAATTTGTTTGAAAATAGATATGCAAAATAGAAATGAAATTAGGCAAATTTTTATTGAAATACATATACAAAATACACATAAAATAATGTAAATTTGTATGAAAATATATAAACAAATACACATAAGATAACGTAAATTTCCATAAAATATATGTACAAAATATACATTAAATAATGTAAATATGTCTAAAAATATATATACAAAATACACAGAATAACGTAAAATCGTATCAAAATAAATAAACAGACAATCAATAAAATAATGTAAATTTGTATGAAAATAAAGATGCAAAATACCCATATAATAACGCATATTTGTTTAAAAATATATATACAAAAATACACATAAAATGATTAAATTTGCATCAAAATAAATATTCAAAAGGCACATACAATAAAGAAATTTGTATTGAAATAGATATGCGAAATACACATAAATAATGTAAATTTGTATCAAAATATATATACGAATACACATAAAATAGAGTAAATTTCTATGAAAATATATATTCAAAATACATATAAAATTATGTAAATAAGTATGAAAATATATATATCAAATACACCTAAAATAATGAAAACTCGTATCAAAATAAATAAACAAAATTCCGATAAAAGAACGTATATTTGTAGGAAAATAAATATACAAAATTCACATAAAATTATGAAAATTTGAATAAAAATATATACTAAAATACACAAAATTAATTTCAATTTGTATGAAAATAGATATACATAATACACATATAATTAGTTAAATTTGTAATTAAATACATGTACAAAATACGCATAAAATAATGTAAATTTGTATGAAATGAAAACAAATTCACATAAAATAACGTTCATTTGTATGAAATATATATACATAATATACATAGAATAATGTAAAATCGTATCAAAATAAATACACAGAATATCAATAAAATAATGTAAATTTGTATGAAAATAGAGATGCAAAATACCCATAAAATAAAGCATTTTTTTTATGAAAATACATATACAAAAATACACATAGAATAATTAAATTTGTATTAAAATTAATATACAAAATGCACGTACAATAAGGTAAATTTATATTGAAAAAATATGCAAAATGCACATAAAACAATGTATATTTGTTTCAAAATATATATACGAATACACATAAAATAACATATATTTCTATAGAAATATATATACAAAATACACATGAAATGACGTAAATACGTATAAAAATATATATACACAATACACATTAAATAATGTGAATTCGCGTCAAAATAAATAAACAAAATATCAAAAAAAAAAATGTGTATTTGTATGAAAATAGATATACAAAATACACATAAAATATTTTAAATTTATATAAAACTCTTTTTATAAAAATATATATACCAAAATAATAAAATTTTAAAATTTGTATTACAATAAATATACAAAATGCACATACAATAAGGTAGATTTATATTGAAATAGATATGCTAAATACATATAAAACAATGTAAATTTGCTTCAAAATATATATACCAATACACATAAAATAACGTAGATTACAATAAAAATATATATACAAAATACACATTAAATGAAGTAAATACGTATAAGAAAATGTATACAAAGTACACATAAAATAATTAAATTTGAATTAAAATAAAAATACAAAATACACATACAATAAGGTAAATCTATATTGAAATATATATGCAAAATAAACATAAAATAATGTAAATTTGTATCAAATCATATACGAATACACACAATAAAATAACGTAAATTTTTATGAAAATGTATATAATAAATACACATAAAATAATGTAAATACATAGAAAAATATATATACAAAAAACACATAAAATTATGTAAATTCTTATTAAAATAAATGAACAAAATTCCACTAAAATAATGTATATTTGTAGGAAAATATAAATACAAAATACAAATAAAATAACTAAAATTTGTATAAAAATATATAAAAAATACATAAAAATAATTTAAATTTGTTTGAAAATAGATATGCAAAATACACATAAAATTAGGCAAATCTGTATTGAAATACATAAACAAATACACATAAAATAGCGTAAATTTATATAAAATATATATACAAAATATACATTAAATAATGTAAATGTGTATAAAAATATATATACAAAATACACATAGAATAATGTAAAATCGTATCAAAATAAATAAACAGAATATCAATAAAATAATGTAAATTTGTATGAAAATAAAGATGCAAAATATCCAAATAATGACGCATATTTTTACAAAAATACACATAAAACAATTAAATTTGTATTAAAATAAATATACAAAATACACATACAATATGGTAAATTTGTATTTATATAGATATGCAAAATAAACATAAATAATGTAAATTTGTATCAAAATATATATACGAATACCCATAAAATAGAGTAAATTTCTATGAAAATATATATTCAAAACACAAATAAAATGATATAAATAAGTATAAAAATATACATATCAAATACACCTAAAATAATGTAAATTCGTATAAAAATAAATAAACAAAATTACGATAAAAGATGCAAGATACACATTAAATAATGTAAATATTTATAAAAAAATATATACAAAAAAAAATTGAATAATGTGAAATCGTATGAAAATAAATACACCGAATATTAATAAAATAATGTAAATTTGTATGAAAATAAAGATGCAAAATTCCCATCAAATAGCGCATTTCATATAAAAATATATATACCAAAATACACATAAAATATTTAAATTTGTATTGAAATAAATATACAAAATGCACATACAATAAGGTAAATTTGTATTTAAAGAGATATGCAAAAATACATATAAAACAATGTAAATTTGTTTCAAAATATATATACGAATACACATAAAATAACGTAGATTTCTATAAAAATATATATACAAAATACACATAAAATTATGTGTGTGCTCAGCGCATCACAGAGGTGATTGTCTCTGGAATGGAGGCATACATTCCTCGTTCTTTCTCTACTCCTCACGCTAAAAAGCCTTGGTTTAATCACGCTTGTTCTCGTGCTGTCAATGATAGAGAGGTAGCTCACAAAAGATACCAGAGCCTTTAAACTAATGCTAATTATGAACTTTACATTTCTGCCCGAAATCGTGCCAAATCTATTCTCCGACTAACCAAAAATTCTTTCATTAATAGAAAATGTCAAAACCTTGCTTTCTCTAACTCTTCCCGTGACTTCTGGCATCTAGCCAAAACATCTCCTCCAACTTCACTTCTTCATCTTTCCCTCCACTCTCAGTCCTGACGGCAACAATGCCGTCTCATCTATCTCTAAAGCTGAACTCTTCTCTCAAACTTTTCTAAAACTCCACTCTGGACGATTCTGGGCATATTCCTCCTACTCATCCCCTCTGACTCCTTTATGCCTGTTATAAAGATTCTTCAAAATGATGTTTGCTATGCCTCTCTGGCCTCAATCCTCAGAAGGCTTATGGACCTGATGGAGTGCCTCCTATTGTCCTTAAAAACTGTGCCTCCGTGCTGTCACCCTGCCTGGTCAAACTCTTTCGCCTCTGCCTGTCAACATCTACCTTTCCTTCTTGCTGGAAGTATGCCTTCACACAGCCTGTACCTAAGAAGGGTGACCGCTCCAATCCCTCAAACTACCGTCCTATTGCTTTACTTTCTTGTCTATCTAAAGCTTTTGAATCAATCCTTAACCGTAAGATTCAAAAGCACCTTTCCACTTCTGACCTTCTATCTGATCGCCAGTATGGGTTCCGCAAGGGGCGTTCTACTGGTGATCTCCTAGCCTTCTTAATTGACTCTTGGTCATCCTCTTAGCCGTTTCGGTAAAACTCTTGCTATTGCGCTGGACATATCAAAAGCTTTTGATAGGGTCTGGCACAAATCTTTGCTTTCTAAACTACCCTCCTACGGTTTCTATCCTTCTCTCTGTACCTTTATCTCCAGTTTCCTTTCTGACCGTTCTATTTCTGCCGTGGTAGACAGTCACTGTTCTTCCCCTAAATCTATTAACAGTGGTGTCCCACAGGGTTCTGTCCTATCTCCCACTCTTTTTCTGTTGTTCATTGATGATCTTCTTTCCAAAACGAACTGTCCTATCCATTCCTACGCCGATGATTCCACTCTGCATTATTCAACTTCTTTTAATAGAAGACCCACCCTTCAGGAACTTAACGACTCAAGGCTGGAGGCTGCAGAACGCTTAGCCTCAGACCTTACTATTATTTCCGATTGGGGCAAGAAGAACCTGGTGTCCTTCAACGCCTCAAAAACACAGTTTCTCCACCTATCCACTCGACACAATCTTCCAAACAACTATCCCTATTCTTTGACAACACCCAGCTATCACCTTCCTCAACACTAAACATCCTCGGTCTATCCTTAACTCAAAATCTCAACTGGAAACTTCATATCTCATCTCTTACTAAATCAGCTTCCTCGAGGCTGGGCGTTCTGTACCGTCTCCGCCAGTTCTTCTCCCCTGCACAGTTGCTGTCCATATACAGGGGCCTTGTCCGCCCTCGTATGGAGTATGCATCTCATGTGTGGGGGGGCTCCACTCACACAGCTCTTCTGGACAGAGTGGAGGCAAAGGCTCTTCGTCTCATCAGCTCTCCTCCTCATACTGATAGTCTTCTACCTCTTAAATTCCGCCGCAATGTTGCCTCTCTTTCTATCTTCTATCGATATTTCCACGCTGACTGCTCTTCTGAACTTGCTAACTGCATGCCTCCCCCCCGCCCGCGGCCCCGCTGCACTCGACTTTCTACTCATGCTCATCCCTATACTGTCCAAACCCCTTATGCAAGAGTTAACCAGCATCTTCACTCTTTCATCCCTCACGCTGGTAAACTCTGGAACAATCTTCCTTCATCTGTATTTCCTCCTGCCTACGACTTGAACTCTTTCAAGAGGAGGGTATCAGGACACCTCTCCTCCCGAAACTGACTTATCTTTCGGCCACCTCTTTGGATTCTTTTTAGGACCAGCGAGTAGCGGGCTTTTTTTTATATTAATGTTTACTTTTTTGTGCCCTTGAGCTGTCTCCTTTGCTGTAAAAAAAAAAAAAAAAAAAAAATACGTATAAAAATAGATATACAAAATAGACATAGAATAATGTAAAATTGTTTAAAAAAAAACAGAATATAAATGAAATAATGTAAATTTGTAAGAAAATAAAAATACAAAATACCCATAAAATAAAGCATATTTTTTATAAAAATACATATACAAAAATACACATAGCATAATTAAATTTGTATTAAAATTAATATACAAAATGCATATACAATAAGGTAAATTTGTATTGAAAAAATATGCAAATTACACATAAAACAGAGTAAATTTATTTCAAAATCTATATACGAATACTCATAAATCAACGTAGATTTCTATAGAAATATATATACAAAATAGACATCAAATGATGTAAACACGAATAAAAAAAAAAAATATATATATATATATATATATATATATATATATATATATATATATATATATATATATATATATATATATATATATATATATATATATATATATATATATATAAAATACACATTAAATAATGTAAACTCGCGTCAAAGTAAATAAACAAAATATCAATAAAAGAATGTGTATTTGTATGAAAATAGATATTCAATATACACATAAAATCACATAAATTTGTATAAAACTATATACAAAAATACATATAAATAATTTTAATTTGTATGAAAATAAATATACAAAATACACATAAAATTAGGTAAATTTGTATTGAAATACATTTACAAAATACACATAAAATAATGTAAATTTGAATGAAAATATATAAACAAATACACTTAAAATAACGTAAATTTGTATAAAATATATGTAAAAAATACACATTAAATAATGTAAATATGTATAAAAGAATATATACAAAACACAAATAGAATAATATAAAATCGTATCAAAATAAATACACAGAATATTAATAAAATAATGTAAATTTGTATGAAAATTAAGATGCAAAATACCCATAAAATAACGCATTTTTTTTTTTAATATTTATACCAAGACACACATAAAATATTTGAATTTGTATTAAAATAAATATACAAAATGCACATACAATAAGGTAAATTTGCATTGAAATAGATATGCAAAATTTAAAAAAAATATATATACGAATACACATAAAATAACGTAGATTTCTATGAAAATAAATATACAAAATACACATAAAATGAAGTAAATACGTATAAAAAAAGGTATACAAAATACACATAAAATAATGTAAACTTGTATGAAAATAAATAAACAAAATACTAATAAAAGAAAGTGTATTGTATATATATAAATTTACAAAATACAAATAAAATAACGTAAATTTATATAAAACTATATGCAAAAATACACAAAAGTAATTAAATTTGTGTGAAAATAGATATACAAAATACATGTGTATTTTGTATATTTATTTTCATACAAATTGAAATTATTTTTGTTTAATTTTTTATATATTTTCATACAAATTTTCGTTATTTAATGTGTATTTTGTATATTTATTTTTTCTACAAATATACGTTCTTTTATCTGAATTTTGTTTATTGAATTTGTAACGATTTTACCTTATTTTGTTTATCTATTTTCATACAAATTAAAATAGTTATGTGTATATGTGTTTATAGTTTTTCTTAAATCTACGTTATTTTATGTGTATTTTGTATATTTATATTTATACAAATACACATTCTTTTATTGGTATTGTATATTTATTTTGATGAATTTACATTATTTTATGTGTATTTGTATACATTTTATACGTACTTCATTTTATGTGTATTTTGTATACATATTTTTATACAAATCTACGTTATTTTATGTGTATTCGTATATATATTTTGAAACAAATTTACATTGTTTTATATGTATTTTGCATATCTATTTCAATACAGATTTACCTTATTGTATGTGTATTTTGTATATTTATTTTAATACAAATTAATTTTTTCATGTGTATTTTATATATATATTTTTATAAAAAATGCGTTATTTAATGGGTATTTTGGATCTTTATTTTCATACAAATTTACATTGTTTTATTAATATTCTATTTATTTTGATACGATTTTACATAATTCTATTTGTGTTTTGTATATATTTTTTTTATACATATTTACATTATTTAATGTGTATTTTGTATATTTTAAAACAAATTTACGTTATTTTATGAGCATCTGTTTAATTATTTTGATACAAATTTACATTATTTTATGTATTTTGTATATATATTTCAATACAAATTTAGTTTATTTTATGAATATTTTGTATATCTATTTTCATTTGTATCAAAATAAATAAACAAAATAGCAATAAAATAATGTAAATTTGTATGAGAAAACATATACAAATGCACATAAAATAAAGTAAATTTGCATATTTGTATTGAAATAGATATGCAAAATACATATAAAACAATGTAAATTTGTTTCAAAATATATATACGAATACACATAAAATAACGTAGATTTCTATAAAAATATGTACAAAATACACATAAAATGAAGTAAATACGTATAAAAAAATGAATACAAAAAATACATAAAAATTGTATCAAAATAAATAAACAAACTACCAGTAAAAGAATGTGTATTTGTAAAAATATAAATATACAAAATACACATAAAATATCGTAAATTTGTATAAAACTATATACAAAAATACACAGAAGTAATTAAATTTGTATGAAAATATATATAAAAATACAGCTAAATTAAGCTAAATTTGAATTGAAATGTACATACAAAATACATAATATAATGTAAATCTGTATCAAAATATTTATACAAATACATATAATAAAGTAGATTTGTTTAAAAATATATAAACAAAATACACATTAAGTAATGTAAATACGTATAAAAAAATATCTACAAAATACACATATAATCATGTAATTCGTATCAAAATAAATAAACAAAATAGCAATAAAATAATGTAAATTTGTATGAGAAAACATATACAAATAACGCAAATTTCTATAAAAATATATGTACAAAAATGCACATAAAATAAAGTAAATTTGCAAAAAAATATATACAAAAGACACACTAAATAATATAAATGCGTAAAAAAATAACCTAAATTTGTGAAACAATATACAAAATACACAAAAATAGTTTAAATTTGTTTGAAAAGAAATATACAAAATACACATAAAATTAGGTAAACTTGTATTGAAATACATATACAAAATAGACATCAAATAATGTAAATTTGAATGAAAATATATAAACAAATACACTTAAAATAACGTAAATTTTTATAAAATATATATGCAAGATACACATTAAATAATGTAAATGTGTATAAAAAATATATATACAAAAAACAAATAGAATAATGTAAAATCGTATCAAAATAAATACACAGAATATCAATAAAATAATGTAAATTTGTATGAAAATAAAGATACAAAATTCCCAAAAATTATCGCATTTTTTATAAAAATATATTTACCAAAATACACATAAAATATTTAAATTTGTATTGAAATAAATATACAAAATGCATATACAGTAAGGTAAATTTGTATTGAAAGAGATTTTCAAAAATACATATAAAACAAGGTAAATTTGTCTCAAAATATATATACGAATACACATAAAATAAAGTAGATTTCTATAGAAATATATATACAAAATACATATGAAATTATGTAAATACGTATAAAAATATATATACAAAATACATATCAAATAATGTAAATTCGTGTCAAAATAAATAAACAAAATATAATGAAAAGAATGTATATTTGTATGAAAATAGATAATAGATAATAAATTTGTATAAAATATATATGCAAGATACACATTAAATAATGTAAATATGTATAAAAAAGTATATACAAAAAAGAAATAGAATAATGTAACATCGTATCAAAATAAATACACCGAATATTAATAAAATAATGTAAATTTGTATGAAAATAAAGATGCAAAATTCCCATAAAATAGCGCATTTCTTATAAAAATATATATACCAAAATACACAAAAAATATTTAAATTTCCATTGAAATAAATATACAAAATGCACATACAATAAGGTAAATTTGTATTGAAAGAGATATGCAAAAATACATATAAAACAATGTAAATTTGTTTCAAAATATATATACGAATACAAAAAAAAAACGTAGATTTCTATAAAAATATATATACAAAATACACATAAAATTAAGTAAATACGTATAAAAAATATATACAAAATACACATAAAATAATGTATTTTCGAATTAAAATAAATGTAAATTTGAATGAAAATATAAAAACAAATACACTTAAAATAACGTAAATTTGTATAAAATATATAAGCAAGATACACATTAAATAATGTAAATGTGTATAAAAAATTATATACAAAAAACAAATAGAATAATGTAAAATCGTATCAAAATAAATACACAGAATATCAATAAAATAATGTAAATTTGTATGAAAATAAAGATGCAAAATTCCCAAAAATTATCGCATTTTTTATAAAAATATATATACCAAAATACACATAAAATATTTAAATTTGTATTGAAATAAATATACAAAATGCATATACAGTAAGGTAAATTTGTATTGAAAGAGATTTTCAAAAATACATATAAAACAAGGTAAATTTGTCTCAAAATATATATACGAATACACATAAAATAAAGTAGATTTCTATAGAAATATATATACAAAATACATATGAAATTATGTAAATACGTATAAAAATATATATACAAAATACATATCAAATAATGTAAATTCGTGTCAAAATAAATAAACAAAATATCATGAAAAGAATGAGTATTTGTATAAAAATAGATAATAGATAATAAATTTGTATCAAATATATATGCAAGATACTCATTAAATAATGTAAATATGTATAAAAAAGTATATACAAAAAACAAATAGAATAATGTATATTCGTATCAAAATAAATACACCGAATATTAATAAAATAATGTAAATTTTTATGAAAATAAAGATGCAAAATTCCCATAAAATAGCGCATTTCTTATAAAATTATATATACCAAAATACACATAAAATATTTAAATTTGTATTGAAATAAATATACAAAATGCACATACAATAAGGTAAATTTGTATTGAAAGAGATATGCAAAAATACATATAAAACAATGTAAATTTGTTTCAAAATATATATACGAATACAAATAAAAAAACGTAGATTTCTATAAAAATATATATACAAAATACACATAAAATTAAGTAAATACGTATAAAAAAATGTGTATTTGTAAAAATATAAATATACAAAATACACATAAAATATCGTAAATTTGTATAAAACTGTATACAAAAATACACAGAAGTAGTTAAATTTGTATGAAAATATATATACAAAATACAGCTAAAATAAGCTAAATTTGAATTGAAATGTACATACAAAATACATAAAATAATGTAAATCTGTATCAAAATATTTATACAAATACATATAATAACGTAGATTTGTTTGAAAATATATAAACAAAATACACATTAAGTAATGTAAATACGTATAAAAAATATGTACAAAATACACATATAATCATGTAATTCGTATCAAAATAAATAAACAAAATAGCAATAAAATAATGTAAATTTGTATGAGAAAACATATACAAATAACGCAAATTTCTATAAAAATATCTGTACAAAAATGCACATAAAATAAAGAAAATTTGCAAAAAAATATATATACAAAACACACACTAAATAATGTAAATGCGTACATAAAATAACCTAAATTTGTATACAACTATATACAAAAATACACAAAAATAATTTAAATTCGTTTGAAAAGAAATATACAAAATACACATAAAATTAGGTAAATTTGTATTGAAATACATATACAAAATACACATCAAATAATGTAAATTTGAATGAAAATATATAAACAAATACACTTAAAATAACGTAAATTTGTATAAAATATATATGCAAGATACACATTAAATAATGTAAATGTGTATAAAAAAATATATACAAAAAACAAATAGAATAATGTAAAATCGTATCAAAATAAATACACAGAATATCAATAAAATAATGTAAATCGGTATGAAAATAAAGATGCAAAATTCCTAAAAATTATCGCATTTTTTATAAAAATATATTTACCAAAATACACATAAAATATTTAAATTTGTATTGAAATAAATATACAAAATGCATATACAGTAAGGTAAATTTGTATTGAAAGAGATATTCAAAAATACATATAAAACAATGTAAATCTGTTTCAAAATATATATACGAATACACATAAAATAAAGTAGATTTCTATAGAAATATATATACAAAATACATATGAAATTATGTAAATACGTATAAAAATATATATACAAAATACATATCAAATAATGTAAATTCGTGTCAAAATAAATATACAAAATATCATGAAAAGAATGTGTATTTGTATGAAAATAGATAATAGATAATAAATTTGTATAAAATATATATGCAAGATACACATTAAATAATGTAAATATGTATAAAAAAGTATATTAAAAAAACAAATAGAATAATGTAACATCGTATCAAAATAAATACACCGAATATTAATAAAATAAGGTAAATTTGTATGAAAATAAAGATGCAAAATTCCCATAAAATAGCGCATTTCTTATAAAAATATATATACCAAAATACACATAAAATATTTAAATTTGCATTGAAATAAATATACAAAATGCACATACAATAAGGTAAATTTGTATTGAAAGAGATATGCAAAAATACATATAAAACAATGTAAATTTGTTTCAAAATATATATACGAATTCAAATAAAAAAACGTAGATTTCTATAAAAATATATATACAAAATACACATAAAATTAAGTAAATACGTATAAAAAAATGTATACAAAATACACATAAAATAATGTAATTTCGAATTAAAATAAATATAAATTTGAATGAAAATATAAAAACAAATACACTTAAAATAACGTAAATTTGTATAAAATATATATGCAAGATACACATTAAATAATGTAAATGTTTATAAAAAAATATATACAAATAACAAATAGAATAATGTAAAATCGTATCAAAATAAATACACAGAATATCAATAAAATAATGTAAATTTGTATGAAAATAAAGATGCAAAATTCCCAAAAATTATCGCAATTTTTTAAAATATATTTACCAAAATACACATAAAATATTTAAATTTGTATTGAAATAAATATACAAAATCCATATACAGTAAGGTAAATTTGTATTAAAAGAGATATTCAAAATACATATAAAACAATTTAATTTTGTTTCAAAATATATATACGGATACAAATAAAATAAAGTAGATTTCTATAGAAATATATATACAAAATACATATGAAATTATGTAAATACGTATAAAAATATATATACAAAATACATATCAAATAATGTAAATTCGTGTCAAAATAAATAAACAAAATATCATGAAAAGAATGTGTATTTGTAAAAATAGATAATAGATAATAAATTTGTATAAAATGTATATGCAAGATACTCATTAAATAATGTAAATATTTTTAAAAAAGTGTATACAAAAAACAAATAGAATAATGTAAATTCGTATCAAAATAAATACACCGAATATTAATAAAATAATGTAAATTTGTATGAAAATAAAGATGCAAAATTCCCATAAAATAGCGCATTTCTTATAAAAATATATATACCAAAATACACATAAAATATTTAAATTTGTATTGAAATAAATATACAAAATGCACATACAATAAGGTAAATTTGTATTGAAAGAGATATGCAAAAATACATATAAAACAATGTAAATTTGATTCAAAATATATATACGAGTTCAAATAAAAAAACGTAGATTTCTATAAAAATATATTTACAAAATACACATAAAATTAAGTAAATACGTTTAAAAAAATGTATACAAAATACACATAAAATAATGTAAATTCGATTTAAAATAAAGAAACAAAATACCAATAAAAGAATGTGTATTTGGATAAATATAAATATACAAAATACATATACAAAATAAACATAAAATAAGGTAGATTTGTAATAAAATATATGTACAAAATACACATAAAATAATGTAAATTTATATGAAAATATATATACAAATACACATAAAATACCATGAATTTGTATAAAAATATATATTCAAAATAAATATTAAATAATGTAAAAGCGTATAAAAATATTTATACAAAGTACATATAAAATAATGTAAATTAGTATCAATATAAATCAACAAAACACCAATAAAATAATATATATATATGAATGAAAATAAATTTACAAAATACACATAACATAACTAAAATATGTATTAAAATATATACAAAAATACATAAAAATAATTTGAGTTTGTATGAAAATAGATATTCAAAATACACATAAAACTAGGTAAATTTCTTTTGAAATGTATATACAAAATAGCCATAAAATATTGTAAATTTGTGTCAAAATATATAAACAAATACACATAAAATAATGTAAATTTGTGTGAAAAATATATACAAAATACACATAGAATAATGTCAATTCGTATCAAAATGAATGAGCAGAATATCAATAAAATAATGTATATTTGTATGAAAATAAATATGCAAAATACCCAAAAAATAAAGCATATGTTTATAAAAATACAGATACAAAAATACACATCGAATAATTAAATTTGTATTAAAATTAATATACAAAATGCGTATATAATAAGGTAAATTTGTATTGAAAAAATATGCAACATACACGTTTACTCATACAAATTTATATTATTTTATAGTTATTTTGTTTATTTATTTTGATACGAATTACATGATTATATGTGTATTTTGTACACATTTTTTTATACGTATTTACATTATTTAAAGTGTATTTTGTTTATATATTTTCATACAAATTTACGTTATTATATGTGTATTTGTATAAATATTTTGATACAAATTTACTTTATTTCATGTAATTTGTATATATATTTCAATTCAAATTTAGCTTATTTTGTGTGTATTTTGTATATATTTTCATACAAATTTAAATACTTCTGTGTATTTATGTATATAGTTTTATATAAATTTACGTTATTTTATGTGTATTTTGTATATTTATATTTATACAAATACACATTCTTTTATTGGTATTTTGTTTATTTATTTTGATACGAATTTACATTTTTTTATGTGTATTTTGTATACATTTTTTTATACGTATTTATTTAATTTTATATGTATTTTGTATATATATATTTATAGAAATCTACGTTATTTTATGTGTATTCGTATACATATTTTGAAACAAATTTACATTGCTTTATATGTATTTTGCGTATCTATTTCAATACAAATTTACCTTATTGTAGGAGTTTTTTATATATTTATTTTAATACAAATCTTTTTTTTTATGTGTATTTTGGTATATATATTTTTATAAATTAAAAAAAATGCGTTATTTTACAGGTATTTTGCCTCTTTATTTTCATACAAATTTACATTATTTTATTAATATTCTGTATATTTATTTTGATACGATTTTACATTATTCTATTTGTGTTTTGTATATATTTTTTTATCCAAATTTACGTTATTTTAAGTGTATTTGTTTATGTATTTTCATTCAAATTTACATTATTTTATGTGTATTTTTTATATGTATTTCCATACAAATTTACCTAATTTTATGTGTATTTTGTATATTTATTTTCATACAAATTTAAAATATTTTTGAGTATTTTTGTATATAGTTTTATACAAATTTAGGTTATTTTATGTGTTTTTTGAATATCTATTAAATGTATATACAAAATACATATGAAATTATGTAAATACGTATAAAAATATATATACAAAATACATATCAAATTATGTAAATTCGTGTCAAAATAAATAAACAAAATATCATGAAAAGAATGTGTATTTGGATGAAAATAGATAATAGATAATAAATTTGTAAAAAATATATATGCAAGATACACATTAAATAATGTAAATATGTATAAAAAAGTATATACAAAAAACAAATAGAATAATGTAAAATCGTATCAAAATAAATACACCGAATATTAATAAAATAATGTAAATTTGTATGAAAATAAAGATGCAAAATTTCCATAAAATAGCGCATTTCTTATAAAAATATATATACCAAAATACACATAAAATTTTTAAATTTGTATTGAATTAAATATACAAAATGCATATACAATAAGGTAAATTTGTATTGAAAGAGATATGCAAAAATACATATAAAACAATGTAAATTTGTTTCAAAATATATATACGAATACAAATAAAAAAACGTAGATTTCTATAAAAATATATATACAAAATACACATAAAATTAAGTAAATACGTATAAAAAAATGTATTCAAAATACACATAAAATAATGTAAATTCGAATTAAAATAAATAAACAAAATACCAATAAAAGAATGTGTAATTGGATAAATAAAAATATATAAAATACACATACAAAATAAACATAAAATAAGGTAGATTTGTAATAAAATATATGTACAAAATACACATACAATAATGTAAATTTATATGAAAATATATATACAAATACACATAAAATACCATGAATTTGTATAAAAAATTATATTCAAAATAAATATTAAAAATTGTAAGAGCGTATAAAAATATATATACAAAGTACATATAAAATGAAAATTAAGATGCAAAATACCTATAAAATAACGCATTTTTTTATAAAATTATTGATACCAAAATACACATAAAATATTTGAACTTGTATTAAAATAAATATACAAAATGCACATACAAAAAGGTAAATTTGTATTGAAATAGATATGGAAAATACATATAAAATAATGTAAATTTGTTTCAAAATATATATACGAATACACATAAAATAACGTAGATTTCTATAAAAATACGTATACAAAATACACATAAAATTAAGTAAATACGTATAAAAAAATGTAAACAAAATACACATAAAATAATGTAAATTCGTATAAATGTAAATAAACAATATACCAATAAAAGAATGTGTATTTGTATAAATATAAATATACAAAATGCACATAAAATATCGTAAATTTATATAAAACTATAATCATAAAATAACGCAAATTTCTATAAAAATATATGTACAAAAATGATCATTAGATAAATTTGCATAAAAATATATATACAAAACACACATTAGATAATGTAAATGAATATAAAAATATGTATACAAAATACCTATAAAATAATCTAAATTCGTATCGAATTAAATTAAGAAATACCAATAAAATAATGTAATTTTGGATGAAAATATATATACAAAATACTCATAAAATAACCTAAATACAAATACAAATATACACATCAAATAATTTAAAATTGAATGAAATAAATATACAAAATAAACATAAAATAAGGTAAATTTGTAATGATATATATGAAAAAATACACATAAAATAATATAAATTTGTATGAAAATATATATACAAATACACATTAAATAACATGAATTTGTATAAAATTTGTATCAAAATATATACTTATACACAATAAAATAACGTAATTTTTTTATGAAAATGTATATACAAAATACACATAAAATAATTTAAATACGTAGAAAAATATATATACAAAAAACACATAAAATATTAAATATGTATGAAAATATATAAACAAATACACATAAAATAATGTAAATTTGGATAAAAAATATATACAAAATTAACATTAAATAATGTAAATATATATATAAAAAATATATACAAAAAACACATAGAATAATGTTAAATCGTATCAAAATAAATAAAGAGAATATCAATAAAATAATGTAAATTTGTATGAAAATAAAGATGCAAAATATCCATATAATAACGCATATTTGCTTAAAAATATATACAAAAATACATATAAAATAATTAAATTTGTATTAAAATAAATATACAAAATGCACGTACAATAAAGTAAATTTGTATTGAAATAGATATGCAAAATACACATTAATAATGTAAATTTGTATCAAAATATATATACGAATACTCATAAAATAGAGTAAATTTCTATGAAAATATACATACAAAATAGATATACAAAATACACATATAACTAGTTAAATTTGTATTTAAATACATGTACAAAAAACACATAAAATAATGTAGATTTGTATGAAATGAAAACAAATACATTTTATATAAAATATATATACAAAATACACATAGAATAATGTAAAATCATATCAAAATAAATACACAGAATATCAATAAAATAATGTAAATTTGTATGAAAATAAAGATGCAAAATACCCATAAAATAAAGCATATTTTTATAAAAATACATATACAAAAATACACATAGATTAGTCAAATTTGTATTAAAATCAATATACAAAATGCACATACAATAAAGTAAATTTGTATTAAAAAAATATGCAAAATACACATAAAACAATGTAAATTTGTTTCAAAATATATATACGAACACACATAAAATAACGTAGATTTCTATAGAAATTTATATACAAAATACACTTGAAATAATGTAAATACGTATAAAAATATATATACAAAATACACAATAAATAATGTTAATTCGTGTCAAAATAAATATACAAAATATCATGAAAAGAATGTGTATTTGTATGAAAATAGATATACAAAATACACATAAAATAACCTAAATTTGTATAAAACTATATACAAAAAAACACAAAAATAATTTAAACTTATAAAATTAGGTAAATTTGTATTGAAATACATATACAAAATACATTGAAAATAATGTAAATTTGAATGAAAATATATAAACATATAGACTTAAAATAACGTAAATTTGTATCAAATATATATACAAAAAAACATTAAATAATGTAAATATGTATAAAAAAATATATACAAAACACAAATAAAATAATGTAAAATCGTATCAAAATAAATACAGAACATATCAATAAAATAATGTAAATTTGTATGAAAATTAAGATGCAAAATACCCATAAAATAATGCATTTTTCATAAAAATATATATACGAAAAAACATAAAATATTTGATTTTGTATTAAAATAAATAGATATACAAAATACACATAAAATAAGCTAAATTTGAATTGAAATATATATACAAAATACATAAAATAATGTAAATTTGTATCAAAATACCTATACAAATACACATATAATAACGTAAATTTGTATAAAAATATATAAACAAAATACACATTAAATAATGTAAATACGTATAAAAAAAATGTAAAAAATACACAAATAATCATGTAGTTCGTATCAAAATAAATAGACAAAATACCAATAAAATAATGTAAATTTCTATGAGAAAACATATTCAAAATACACATAAAAAACGCAAATATCAATAAAAATATATAATATAATAAATTTTATACATATTTAAAATATTTAATGTATATTTTGTATATATATATTTTATCCAAATTTACGTGATTTTATATGTATTTGTTTATATATTTTCATACAAATTTACATTATTTTATGTGAGTTTTGTATATGTATTTCAATACAAATTTGCCTAACTTTATGTGTATTTTGCATATCTATTTTCAAACAAATTTAAAATAAATAGATATACAAAATACTCATAAAATAAGCTAAATTTGAATTGAAATATATATACAAAATACACAGAATAATGTAAAATCGTATCAAAATAAATACACAGAATATCAATAAAATAATGTAATTTTGAATGAAAATAAAGATGCAAAATACCCATAAAATAAAGCATATTTTTTTAAAAATACATATACAAAAATACACATAGAATAATTAAATTTGTATTAAAATTAATATACAAAATGCACGTACAATAAGGTAAATTTGTATTGAAAAAATATACAAAATGCACATTAAAGCGTAAATTTGTTTAAAAATCTATATACGAATACACATAAAATAACGTAGATTTCTATAGAAATATATATACAAAATACACATGAAATGATGTAAATACGTATAAAAATATATATATACAAAATACACATTAAATAATTTAAATTCTCGTCAAAATAAATAAACAAAATATCAATAAAAGAATGTGTATTTGTATGAAAATAGATATACAAAATACTCATAAAATAACCTAAGTTTGTATAAAACTATATACAAAAATACACAAAAATAATCTAAATTTGTATGAAAATAAATATACAAAATACACATAAAATTAGGTAAATTTGTATTGAAATGCATATACAAAATACACATAAAATAATGGAAATTTGAATGAAAATATATAAACATATACACTTAAAATAACGTAAATTTGTATCAAATATATATACAAAAGACTAATTAAATAATGTAAATATGTATAAAAAAATATATACAAACACAAATAGAATAATGTAAAATCGTATCAAAATAAATACACAGAATATTAATTAAATAATGTAAATTTGTATAAAAATAAAGATGCAAAATAGCCATAAAATAACGCATTTTTTATAAAAATATATATACCAAAATACACATAAAATATTAAAATTTGTATTAAAATAAATATAAAAAATGCACATACTGTAAGGTAAATTTGTATTGAAATAGATATGCAAAATACATATCAAACAATGTAAATTTGTTTCAAAATATATATACGAAAACACTTAAAATAACGTTGATTTCATAAAAAATATATACAAAATACACATAAAATGAAGTAAATACGTATTAAAAAATGAATACAAAATACACATAAAAATCGTATCAAAATAAATAAACAAAATACCAGTAAAAGAATGTGTATTTGTATAAATATAAATATACAAAATACACATAAAATATCGTAAATTTGAATAAAACTATATACAAAAATACACAGAACAAATACACATTCTTTTATTGGTATTTTGTTTATTTATTTTGTTTCGAATTTATATTATTTTATGTGTATTTTGTTTACATTTTTTTATACGTATTTACTTAATTTTATGTGTATTTTGTATATATATTTTTATAGAAATCTACGTTATTTTATGTGTATTCGTATATATATTTTGAAACAAATTTACAATTTTTTATATGTATTTTTGCATATCTCTTTCAACTGAAGTTTACCTTATTGTATGTGCATTTTGTATATTTATTTCAATACAAATTTAAATATTTTATGTGTATTTTGGTATATATATTTTTATAAGAAATGCGCTATTTGATGGGAATTTTGCATCTTTATTTTCATAAATATTTACATTTTTTTATTATTCGGTATATATTTTGATACGATTTACATTATTCTATTTGTTTTTGTATATATATTTTTTATACATATTTACATTATTTAATGTGTATCTTGCATATATATTACATACAAATTTATTATCTATTATTTATTTTCATACAAATACACATTCTTTTCATGATATTTTGTTTATTTATTTTGTCACGAATTTACATTTCTTAATATGTATTTTATATATATATTTTTATACGTATTTACATAATTTCATGTGTATTTTGTATATATATTTCTATAGAAATCTACGTTATTTTATGTGTATTCGTATATATATTTTGAAACAAATTTACAGTTTTATTTGTATTTTGCGTTTTTTTTTCAATACAAATTTACCTTATTGTATGTGTGCATTTTGTATATTAATTTTAATACAAATTTAATTATTCTATGTGTATTTTTGTATATGTATTTAAAAAAAAAAAATGCTTTATCTTATGGGTATTTTGCATCTTTATTTTCATACAAATTTAAATTATTTTATTGATATTCTGTGTAACTATTTTGATACGATTTTACATTATTCTATGTATAAGAAAAATAAATTCAGAATACACAAAAATAGATATGCAAAATACATATAAACAATGTAAATTTGGTTCAAAATATATATACGAATACACATGAAATAAGGTAGATTTCTATAAAAATATATATACAAAATACACATAAAATTAAGTAAATACGTATAAAAATGTATACAAAATACAAATAAAATAATGTAAATTAGTATCAAAATAAATAAACAAATTACCAATAAAAGAATGTGTATTTGTATAAATATATATATATATATATATATATATATATATATATATATATATATATATATATATATATATATATATATATATATATATATATATACAAAATACACATTAAATAATATAAATTTGTTTAAAACTATACAAAATACACATGAAATGATGTAAATTCGTATAAAAATATATATACAAAATACACATTAAATAATGTAAATTCGCTTCAAAATAAATAAACAAAATATAAATAAAAGAATGTGTATTTGTATGAAAATAGATATACAAAATACACATAAAATCACCTAAATTTGTATCAAACTATATACAAAAATACACAAAAATATTTAAAATTTGTATGGAAATAAATATACAAAATACACGTAAATTAGGTAAATTTGTATTGAAATACATACACAAAATACACATAAAATTATGTAAATTTGAATGAAAATACATAAACAAATACACTTAAAATAACGTAAATTTGTATAAAAAAAATATGTACAAAACACAAATAGAATAATGTAAAATCGTATCAAAATAAATACACAGATTATTAATAAAATAATGTAAATTTGTATGAAAATAAAGAAGCAAAATACCCATAAAATAACGCATTTTTTTATTTATAAATATATATATATACCAAAATACACATAAAAAATTAAATTTGTATTAAAATAAATATACAAAAAACACATACAATAAGGTAAATTTGTATTGAAATAGATATGCAAAATACATATAAAACAATGTAAATTTGTTTCAAAATATATATACGAATACACATAAGATAACAGATTTCTATAAAAATATATATACAAAATACACATAAAATGAAGTAAATACGTATAAAAAAATGTATACAAAATACACATAAAATAATGTAAATTCGTATCAAAATAAATAAACAAAATACCAATAAAAGAATGTGTATTTGTATAAATACAAATATACAAAATACACATAAAATAACGTAAATTTATATAAAACTATATACAAAAATACACAGAAGTAATTAAATTCGTATGAAAATAGATATAAAAAATACAGATAAAATAAGCTAAATTTGAATTGAAATGTATATACAAAATACATATAATAATGTAAATTTGTATCAAAATATTTATAAAAATACATATAATAACGTAAATTTGTTTAAAAATATATAAACAAAATTCACATTACGTAATGTAAATACGTATAAAAAAATATGTACAAAATACACATATAATCATTTAATTCGTATCAAACTAAATAAACAAAATATCAATAAAATAATGTAAATTTGTATGAGAAAACATATACAAATACATATAAAATAACGCTAATTTCTATAAAAATATATGTCCAAAAATGAGCGTAAAATAAAGTAAGTATGGATAAATATATATATATATATATATATATATATATATATATATATATATATATATATATATATATATATATATATATATATATATATATATATATATATATATATATATATAGATATATATATATATATATATATATATATATATAAAAAACACATTAAATAATGTAAATGCGTACATAAAATAACATAAATTTGTATAAAACTATATACAAAAATACACAAAAATAATTTAAATTTGTATGAAAAGAAATATAGAAAATACACATAAAATTAGGTTAATTTGTATTGAAATACATATACAAAATACACATAAAATAATGTAAATTTGAAAGAAAATATATAAACAAATACACATATAATAACATAAATTTGTATGTATATATATACAAAATACACATTAAATAATGTAAATATGTATAAAAAAAATATATACAAAACACAAATAGAATAATGTAAAATCTTATCAAAATTTTCGTTATTATATGTATTTTTATAAATATTTTGATACAAATCTACATTATTTTATGTATTTTGTATATACATTTCAATTCAAATTTAGCTTATTCTATCTGTATTTTGTATTTCTATTTTCATACGAATTTAATTACTTCTGTGTATTTTGTATATAGTTTATATAAATTTACGTTATTTTATGTGTATTTGTATATTTATATTTATACAAATACACATTCTTTTATTGGTATTTTGTTTATTTATTTTGATACGAACTTACAGTATTTTATGTGTATTTTGTATACATTTTTTATACGTATTTACTTCATTTTATGTATTTTGTATATATATTTTATAGAAATCTACGTTATTTTATGTATTCGTATATATATTTTGAAACAAATTTACATTGTTTTGCATATCTATTTCAATACAAATTTACCTTATTGTATGTGTTTTTTGTATATTTATTTTAACACAAATTTAATTTTTTGATGTGTATATTGGTATATATATTTTTATAAATAAAAAAATTATTTTCATACAAATTTACATTATTTTATTAATATTCTGTGTATTTATTTTGATACGATATTACATTATTCTATTTGTGTTTTGTACATATTTTTTTTATACAAATTTACGTTATTTTAAGTGTATTTGTTTATGTATTTTCATTCAAATTTACATTATTTTATGTGTATTTTGTATATATTTCAATACAAATTTACCTAATTTTATGTGTATTTTGTATATTTATTTCCATACAAATTTAAAATATTTTTGTGTATTTTTGTATATAGTTTGATACAAATTTAGGTTATTTTATGTGTATTTTGTATTTCTATTTTCATACAAATACACATTCTTTTATTTATATTTTGTTTATTTATTTTGACGCGAATTTACATTATTTAATGTGTATTTTGTATATATATTTCTATACGAATTTACATCATTTCATGTGTATTTTGTATAGTTTTAAACAAATTTATATTATTTAATGTGTATTTTGTATATATATATATATATATATATATATATATATATATATATATATATATATATATATATATATATATATATATATATATATATACATATATATATATATATATATATATATATATATATATATATATATATATATATGGGAGGCAGTGGCTGAGTCGTCAAAGTAACGGCCTCGTGTTCAGGAGGACGCGAGTTCAATCCCGACCGGTGCCACCAAGCTGGGATTTTCAGCCGCCGCCGAGTGGCTTAAAATACCCACATGCTGTCCAGAAGACCACCTATCAACCCGGACTCAAGATTCTAGGATCAAAGATGAGCTCTGGGAGGCAGCATGAGCCAATGCAAGATGGCGCCACTATAAACACTCGCCTGCGCCAGAACAGGCTGGGCCGACCATCAGGACCTACCGGAAAGAAGCCTTGGACCGACCATCAGGATCCACTGTAAAAAAAAATATATATATATATATATATATATATATATATATATATATATATATATATATATATATATATATATATATATATATATATATATATATATATATATATATATATATATATATTTATTTATTTATTTATACAAATACACATTCTTTTATTGGTATTTTGATACTAATTTACATCATTTTATGTGTATTTTGTATACATTTTTTATACGTTTTACTTAATTTTATGTGTATTTTGTATATATATTTTTATAGAAATCTACCTTATTTCATGTGTATTCGTATATATATTTTGAAACAAATTTACATTGTTTATATGTATTTTGCATATCTATTTTTGTGTATTCTGTATTTATTTTTGTTATACATAGAATAATGTAAAATCGTATCAAAATAAATACACAGAATATCAATAAAATAGTTTAAATTTGTATGAAAATAAAGATGCAAAATACCTATAAAATAAAGCATTTTTTTTTAAATACATATACAAAAATACACATAGAATAATTAAATATGTGTTAAAATTAATATACAAAATGCACATACAATAAGGTAAGTTTGTATTGAAAAAAAAAATCAAAATACACATAAAACAGTGTAAATTTGTTTCAAAATATATATACGAATACACATAAAATAACGTTGATTTCTATAGGAATATATATACAAAATACACATGAAATGATGTAAATACGTATAAAAATATATACAAAATACACATTAAATACTGTAAATTCGCGTCAAAATAAATAAACAAAATATCAATAAAAAAATGTGTATTTGTATGAAAATAGATACACAAAATACACATAAAATAACCTAAATTTGTATCAAACTATATACTAAAATACACAAAAATATTTTAAATTTGTATGAAAATAAATATACAAAATACAATTAAAATTAGGTAGATTTGTATTGAAATACATATACAAAATACACATAAAATAATATAAAATTGAATGAAAAGACATAGACAAACCACTTAAAATAACGTAAATTTGTAAAAAAAAATATATACAAAACACAAATAGAATAATGTAAAATCGTATCAAAATAAATACACAGAATATTAATAAAATAATGTATATTTGTATGAAAATAAAGAGGCAAAATACCCATAAAATAACGCTTTTTTTTTTTTAAATATATATACCAAAATACACATAAAAAAAATAAATTTGAATTAAAATAAATATATAAAAAACACATACAATAAGGTAAATTTGTATTGAAATAGATATACAAAATACATATAAAACAATGTAAATTTGTTTCAAAATATATATACGAATACACATAAAATAACGTAGATTTCTATAAAAATATATATACAAAATACACATAAAATGAAGTAAATACGTATAAAACAATGTATACAAAATACACATAAAATAATGTAAATTCGTATCAAAATAAATATACAAAATACCAATAAAAGAATGTGTATTTGTATAAATATAAATATACAAAATACACATAAAATAACGTAAATTTATATAAAACTATATACAAAAATACACAGAAGTATTTTAATTTGTATGAAAATAGATATACAAAATAGGTAAATTCGTTTCAAATTCAATAAACAAAATTCAGATAAAAGAAAGTATATTTGTAGAATAAATAAATATACAAAATACACATAAAATAACGAAAATTTGTTTGAAAATATATAAAAAAATAAACAAAAATAATTTCAATTTGTATGAATATAAATATACAAAATACACATGTATTTTGCATATCTATTTTCACACAAATTTAATTACTTTTGTGTATTTTTGCATATAGTTTTATATAAATATACGTTATTTTATTTGTATTTTGTATATTTATATTTATACAATACACATTTTTTTATACGTATTTACTTCATTTTATGTGTATTTTGTATATTTATTTTCATAGAAATCTACGTTATTTTATGTGTATTCGTATATATATGTTGAAAAAAATTTACATGGTTTTATATGTATTTTTCATATCTATTTCAATACAAATTTACCTTATTGTATGTGTTTTTTGTATATATATTTTAATACAAATTAAATTTTTTGATGTGTATTTTGGTATGTATATTTTTATAAATAAAAAAAATGCGTTATTTTATGGGTATTTTGCTTCTTTATTTTTATACAAATTTACATTATTTTATTAATATTCTGTGTATTTATTTTGATACGATTTTACATTATTCTATTTGTGTTTTGTACATATTTTTTTATACAAATTTACGATTTTTTATAAAATTATTGATACCAAAATACACATAAAATATTTCAATTTGTATTAAAATAAATATACAAAATGCACATACAATAAGGTAAATTTGTATTGAAATAGATATGCAAAATACATATAAAATAATGTAAATTTGTTTCAAAATATATATACGAATACACATAAAATGACGTAGATTTCTATAAAAATACATATACAAAATACATATAAAATAAAGTAAATACGTATAAAAAAATGTACACAAAATACACATAAAATAATGTAAATTCGTATAAATGTAAATAAACAATATACCAATAAAAGAATGTGTATTTGTATAAATATAAATATACAAAATGCACATAAAATAACGTAAATTTATATAAAACTATATACATTAAATAACGCAAATTTCTATAAAAATATATGTACAAAAATGAACATAAAATAAAATTGCATAAAAATATATATACAAAACACACATTAGATAATGTAAATGAGTATAAAAATATGTATAGAAAATACCTATGAAATAATCTAAATTCGTATCGAATTAAATTAAGAAAATACCAATAAAATAATGTAATTTTGAATGAAAATATATATACAAAATACACATAAAATAACCTAAATACAAATACAAATATACACATAAAATATTGTATTTTGTATATACATTTCAATTCAAATTTAGTTTATTTTATCTATATTTTGTATATCTATTTTCATACGAATTTAATTACTTCTGTGTATTTTTGTATAGTTTTATACAAATTTACGTTATTTTATGTGTATTTTGTATATTTATATTTATACAAATACACATTCTTTTATTGGTATTTTGTTTATTTATTTTGATACGAATTTACATTATTTTATGTGTATTTTGTATACATTTTCTGATACGTATTTACTTCATTTTATGTGTATTTTGTATATATATTTTTATACAAATCTACGTTATTTTATGTGTATTCGTATATATATTTTGAAACAAATTTACATTATTTTATATGTATTTTGCATATCTATTTCAATACAGATTTACCTTATTGTATTTGTATTTTGTAGATTTCTATAAAAATATATATACAAAATACACATAAAATGAAATAAATACGTATAAAACAATGTATACAAAATACACATAAAATAATGTAAATTCGTGTCAAAATAAATAGACAAAATACCAATAAAAGAATGTGTATTTGTATAAATATAAATATACAAAATACACATAAAATAACGTAAATTTATATAAAACTATATACAAAAATACACAGAAGTAATTAAATTTGTATGAAAATATATACAAAATACACACAAAATAAGCTAAATTTTAATTGAAATATATATACAAAATACACATATTTTGCATATCTATTTTCAAACAAATTTAAATTATTTTTGTGTTTTTTTGTATATATTTATTTTTGTTATATATAGAATAATGTAAAATCGTATCAAAATAAGTACACAGAATATCAATAAAATAATTTAAATTTGTATGAAAATAAAGATGCAAAATACCCATAAGATAAAGCATATTTTTTTTAAATACATATACAAAAATACACATAGAATAATTAAATTTGTATTAAAATTAATATACATAATGCACACATACAAAAAGGTAAATCTGTATTGAAAAAAAAACAAAAAATACAAATAAAACAGTGTAAATTTGTTTCAAAATATATATATATATATATATATATATATATATATATATATATATATATATATATATATATATATATATATATATATATATATATATATATATATATATTTTTTTTTACGTCGTTGCCTGTTGCGCCGGTAGGCATCTTCCTGGTGGGGCCTGATGGTCGGCCCAAGGCTTCTTCCAGGTGGGGTCTGATGGTCGGCCCAGCCCGTTCTGGCGCAGGCGAGTGTTTATAGTGGCGCCATTGGCTCATGCTGCCCCCCGGAACTCGTTCTTGATTCGCTTGGACGGCTTCCTCTAGTTGTCCGGGTTGATGGGTGGTCTTCAGGACAGCATGTGGGTAGTTTTAAGCCACTCGGCGATGACTGAAAAATCCGAGTGGTAGCGTGGGGATTCGAACCCGCGTCGTCCATCACGCGGTGAATGTGGGTCCAGTACGCTACCAGCTCGGCCACCGCCTACCCATATATACGAATACACATAAAATAACGTGTATATTGTATATCTATTTTCATACAAATACACATTCTTTTATTGATATTTTGTTTATTTATTTTGACGCAATTTACATTATTTATTTTATATATATATATATATATATATATATATATATATATATATATATATATATATATATATATATATATATATATATATATATATATATATATATATATATATATATATATATATATATATATATATATATATATATATATATATATATATATATATATATATATATATATATATATATATATATATATATATATATATATATATATATATATATATATATATATATATATATATATATATATATATATATATATATATATATATATATATATATATTTATACGTGTTTACATCATTTGATGTGTATTTTGTATATATATTTCTATAGAAATCTACGTTGATTTATGAGTATTCGTATATAGATTTTGAAATAAATTTACACTGTTTTATGTGTATTTTGCATATTTTTTCAATACAAATTTACCTTATTGTATATGCATTTTGTATATTAATTTTAATACAAATTTAATTATGCTATGTGTATTTTTGTATATGTATTTTATAAAATATGCTTTATTTTATGGGTATTTTGCATTTTATTTTCATACAAATTTACATTATTTTATTTATATTCTGTTTATTTTTTGAAACAATTTTACATTATTCTATGTGTATTTTGTATATCTATATTTATACGTATTTACTTAATTTTATGTATTTTGTATATATATATTTTATAGAAATCTACGTTATTTTATGTGTATTCGTATATATATTTTGAAACAAATTTACATTGTTTTATATGTATTTTTGCATATCTCTTTCAATACAAGTTTACCTTATTGTATGTGCATTTTGTATATTTATTTCAATACAAATTTAAATATTTTATGTGTATTTTGGTATATATATTTTTATAAGAAATGCGCTATTTGATGGGAATTTTGCATCTTTATTTTCATACAAATTTACATTATTTTATTAATATTCGGTGTATTTATTTTGTTACGATTTCACATTATTCTATTTGTTTTTTGTATATATTTTTTTACATATTTACATTATTTAAAGTGTATCTTGCATATATATTTCATACAAATTTATTATCTATTATTTATTTTCATGCAAATACACATTCTTTTCATGATATTTTGTTTATTTATTTTGACACGAATTTACCTAGATATGTATTTTGTATATATATTTTTATACGTATTTACATAATTTCATGTGTATTTTGTATATATATTTCTATAGAAATCTACGTTATTTTATGTGTATTCGTATATATATTTTGAAACAAATTAACTTTGTTTTATATGTATTTTTGAATATCTCTTTCAATACATATTTACCTTACTGTATATGCATTTTGTATATTTATTTCAATACAAATTTAAATATTTTATGTGTATTTTGGTATATATTTTTATAAAAAATGCGCTATTTTATGGGAATTTTGCATCTTTCTTTTCATACAAATTTACATTATTTTATTGATATTCTGTGTATTTATATTGATAGGATTTTACATTATTCTATTTCTTTTTTGTATATATTTTTTTATACACATTTACATTATTTAATGTGTATCTTGCATATATATTTTATACAAATTTACGTTATTTTAAGTGTATTTGTTTATATATTTTCATTCAAATTTACATTATTTTATGTGTATTTTGTATATGTATTTCAATACAAATTTACCTAATTTTATGTGTATTTTGTATATTTCTTTTCATACAAATTTTAAAAATTTTTGTGTATTTTTGTATATAGTTTTATACAAATTTAGTTTATTATATGTACGCATTTACATTATTTAATGTGTGTTTTGTATATATATTTTTATGCAAATTTACTTTATTTTATGTGCATTTTTGTACATATATTTTTTTAGAAATTTGCGTTATTTTATGTGTATTTGTATATGTTATCTCATACAAATTTACATTATTTTATTGCTATTTTGTATTAAAATATATATACAAAATACATAAAATAATGTAAATTTGTATCAAAATATTTTAACAGATGCGCATAAAATAACGTAAATTTGTTTTAAAATATACAAAATACACATTAAATAATGTAAATATGTATAAAAAAAATATATACAAAACACAAATAGAATAATGTAAAATCGTTTCAAAAAAAAAAAACTGAATATTAATAAAACAATGTAAATTTGTATGAAAATAAAGATGCAAAATACCCATTAAATAACGCATTTTCTTATAAAAATATATATACCTAAATACACATGAAAAAATTAATTTGTATTAAAATAAATATACAAAATACACATACAATAAGGTAAATCTGTATTGAAATAGATATGCAAAATACATATAAAACAATGTAAATTTGTTTCAAAATATATATACGAATACACATAAAATAACGTAGATTTGTATAAAAATATATATACAAAATACACATAAAATGAAGTAAATACGTATAAGAAAATGTATACAAAATACACATAAAATAATGTAAATTCGTATCAAAATAAATAAACAAAATACCAATAAAAGAATGTGTATTTGTATAAATATAAATATACAAAATACACATAAAATAACGTAAATTTTTATAAAACTATATACAAAAATACACAAAAGTTATTAAATTCGTATGAAAATAGATATACAAAATACAGATAAAATAAACTAAATTTGAATTGAAATGTATATACTACGTTATTTTAGGTGTATTCCTTTATATATTTTGAAACAAATTTACATTGTTTTATATGTATTTTGCGTATCTATTTCAATACAAATTTACCTTATTGTATGTGCATTTTGTATACTTATTTTAATACAAAATCAGATATTTTATGTGTTTTCGTATATATATTTTTATAAAAAATGCGTTATTTTATGGGTATTTTGCAAATTAATTTTCATACAAATTTACATTATTTTATTAATATTTACATTATTTTATTTGTGTTTTGTAAATATGTATAAAAAATATATATACAAAACACAAATAGAATAATGTAAATTCGTATCATAATAAATACATAGAATGTAAATAAAATAATGTAAATTTGTATGAAAATAAAGATGCAAAATACCCATAAAATAACGCATTTTTTATAAATATACAAAATACACATGAAAGGATGTAAATATGTATAAATATATATATACAAAATACACATTAAATAATGTAAATTCGTGTCAAAATAAATAAATAAAATATCAATAAAAGAATGTGTATTTGTATGAAAATATATATTCAAAATACACATAAGATAACATAAATTTGTATAAAACTATATACAAAAATACACAAAAATAATTTATATTTGTATGAAAATAAATATACAAAATACACATAAAATTAGGTAAATTTGTATTGAAATACATATACAAAATACACATAAAATAGTGTAAATTTGAATTAAAATACATAAACAAATACACTTAAAATAACGTAAATTTTAATAAAAAAATATATACAAAACACAAATAGAATAATGTAAAATCGTATCAAAATAAATACACAGAATATTAATAAAATAATGTAAATTTGTATGAAAATAAAGATGCAAAATACCTATAAAATAACGCATTTTTTTTTAGAAATATATTTATACAAAAATATACATAAAAAAATTAATTTGTATTAAAATAAATATACAAAATACACATACAATAAGGTAAATCTGTATTGAAATAGATATGCAAAATACACATCAATAATGTAAATTTATATCAAAATATATATACGAATACTCATAAATATAGTAAATTTCTATGAAAATAAAATAATGTAAGTTTGTATGAAAATAAAGATGCAAAATTCCCATAAAATAGCGCATTTCTTATAAAAATATATATACCAAAATAGACATAAAATATTTAAATTTGTATTGAAATAAATATACAAAATGCACATACAATAAGGTAAATTTGTATTGAATTTTCATTTTTTTAGGTGTATTTGATATATATATATATTTTTATACTTATTTACATAATTTTATATGTATTTTCAATATATATTTTCATAGAAATTTACTCTATATGTATATGTATAGAAAATACACATGAAATAATCTAAATTCGTATCGAAAAAAATGAACAAAAAACCGATAAAATAATGTAATTTTGAATGAAAATATATATAGAAAATACACATAAAAGAACGTATATACAAATAAATATATACACATAAAATAATTTGAATTTGAATGAAAATAGATATAAAAATAAACATAAAATAAGGCAAATTTGTAATGAAATATATATACAAAATACACATAAAATAATGAAGATTTGTTTCAAAATATATATACGAATACACTTAAAATAACGTAGATTTCTATAGAAATATATATACAAAATACACATGAAATGATGTAAATACGTATAAAAATATATATACAAAATACACATTAAATAATGTAAATTCGTGACAAAATAAATAAGGAGAATATCAATAAGAGAATGTCTATTTGTATGAAAATACATGTATAAAATACACATAAAATAACGTAAATTTGTATAAAACTATATATAAAAATACACAAAAATAAATTAAATTTGTGTGAAAATAAATATACAAAATACACATAAAATTAGGTAAATTTGTAATGAAATACATATACAAAATACACATAAAATAATGTAAATTTGAATGAAAATATATAAAGAAATACACTTAAATTAACGTAAATTTGTATAAAATATATATACAAAATACTCATTAAATAATGTAAATATGTATAAAAAATATATATACAAAACACAAATAGAATAATGTAAAATCGTATAAAAAAATACACAGAATGTTAATAAAATAATGTAAATTTGTATGAAAATAAAGATGCAAAATACCCATAAAATAACGCATTTTTTATAAAAATATATTTACAAAAATACACATAAAAAATTAATTTGTATTAAAATAAATATACAAAATACACATATAATAATGTAAATCTGTATTGAAATAGATATGCAAAATACATATAAAACAATGTAAATTTGTTTCAAAATATATATACGAATACACATAAAATAACGTAGATTTCTATAAAAATATATATACAAATAAATAAATGAATAAATGAAGTAGATACGTATAAAAAAATGTATACAAATTACACATAAAATAATGTAAATTCGTATCAAAATAAATAAACAAAATACCAAAAAAAGAATGTGTATTTGTATAAATATATATATATATATATATATATATATATATATATATATATATATATATATATATATATATATATCTATATATATATATATATATATATATATATATATATATATATATATATATATATATATATATAGAAGTAATTAAATTCGTATGAAAATAGATATACAAAATACAGATAAAATAAGCTAAATTTGAATTGAAATATATATACAAAATGCATGAAATAAAGTAAATTTGTATCAAAATATTTATACAAATACACATATAATAAATTTGTTTCAAAATATATATACGAATACACATAAAATAACGTAGATTTGTATAAAAATATATATACAAAATACACATAAAAATGAAGTAAATACGTATAAAAAAATGTATACAAATTACACATAAAATAATGTAAACTCGTATCAAAATAAATAAACAAAATACCAAAAAAAGAATGTGTATTTGTAAAATATAAATATACAAAATACACATAAAATAACGTAAATTTGTATAAAACTATATACAAAAATACACAAAAGTAATTAAATTTGTATGAAAATAGATATACAAAATACACACAAAATAAGCTAAATTTGAATTGAAATATATATATACAAAATACATAAAATAAAGTAAATTTGTATCAAAATATTTATACAAATACACATATATTAAGGTAAATTTGTATGAAAATATATAAACAAAATACACATTAAATAATGTAAATACGTATAAAAAATATGTACAAAGTACTCATATAATCATGTAATTCGTATCAAAATAAATAAACAAAATACCAATGAAATAATATAAATTTGTATGAAAAAACATATACAAATACACAAATAATCAAGTCATTCGTATCAAAATAAATGAACAAAAAACTAATTAAATAAAGTAAATTTGTATGAGAAAACATATACAAAATACACATAAAATATCGTTTTAAGTTTCTATAAAAATATATGTACAAAAATGCACATAAAATTAGTTTGCATAAAAAAATATATACAAAACACATTAGATAATGTAAATGAGTATAAAAATATGTATACAAAATACCTATGAAATAATCTAAATTCGTATCGAGTTAAATTAAGAAAATAACAATAAAATAATGTAATTTTGGATGAAAATATATATAGAAAACACACATAAAATAACCTAAATACAAATACAAATATACACATTAAATAATTTAAAATTGAATGAAATAAATATACAAAATAAACATAAAATAAGGTAAATTTGTAATAAAATATATGTAAGAATACACATAAAATAATATAAATTTGTATCAAAATATATATACAAATACACATAAAATAACATTAATTTGTATAAAATTTGTTTCAACATATATACGAATACACACAATAAAATAACGTAAATTTTTATGAAAATGTATATATAAAATACACATAAAATAGTTTAAATACGTAGAAAAATATGTATACAAAATACACATAAAATAATGTAAATTCGTAAAAAATTAAATACACAAGGCTCCAATAAAAGAATGTATATTTGTAGGAAAATATATATACAAAAAACAAATAAAATAACTAAAATTTGTATAAAAATATATACAAAAATACACAAAAATAATTTAAATTTGTTTGAAAATAGATATGCAAAATACACATAAAGTTAGGCAAATTTGTATTGAAATACATATACAAAACTCACATAAAATAATGTAAATTTGTATAAAAATATATAAACAAATACATATAAAATCACGTAAATTTGGATAAAATATATATATACAAAATATACATTAAATATTTTAAATATGTATAAAAATATATTATATTATATATATTTTATTGATATTTGCGTTATTTATGTGTATTTTGTATATGTTTTCTCATAGAAATTTACATTATTTTATTGGTATTTTGTCTATTTATTTTGATACGAATTACATGATTATTGTGTATTTTTACATTTTTTATACGTATTTACATTATTTAATGTGTATTTTGTTTATATATTTTTATAAATTTACGTTATTATATGTGTATTTGTATAGGTATTTTGATACAAATTTACATTATTTTATGTATTTTGTATATATATTTCAATTCAAATCTAGCTTATTTTATGTGTATTTTGTATATCTATTTATTTTAATACAAAATCAAATATTTTATGTTTTTTCGTATATATATTTTTAAAAAAATGCGTTATTTTATGGGTATTTTGCATCTTAATTTTCATACAAATTTACATTATTTTATTAATATTTTCTGTATTTATTTTCATACGATTTTACATTATTTTATTTGTGTTTTGTATATATTTTTTTATACATATTTACATTATTTAATGTGTTTTTTGTATATATATTTGATACAAATTTACGTTATTTTAAGTCTATATGTTTATATATTTTCATTCAAATTTACATTATTTTATGTGTATTTTGTATATGTATTTCAATACAAATTTAAATATTTTATGTGTTTTTGTATATTTATTTTCATACAAGTTTAAATTATTTTGTGTATTTTGTATATAGTTTTTACAAATTTAGGTTATTTTATGTGTATTTTATATCTATTTTCATACAAATACACATTCTTTTCATGATATTTTGTTTATTTATTTTGACACGAATTAACATTATTTAATGTGTATTTTGTACATATATTTTATACGTATTTACATTATTTCAAGTGTATTTTGTATATATTTCTATAGAAATCTGCGTTATTTTATGTGTATTCGTATATATATTTTGAGACAAATTTACATTGTTTTATGTGTATTTTGCATATTTTTTCAATACAAATTTACCTTATTGTATGTGGTTTTTGTATATTAATTTTAATACAAATATTATTAATCTATGTGTATTTTGTATATGTATTTTATAAAAATATGCTTTATTTTATGGGTATTTTGCATCTTTATTTTCATACAAATTTACATTATTTTATTGATATTCTGTGTATTTATTTTGAAATGTTTTTACATTATTCTATGTGTATTTTGTATATATATTTTATATAAAATGTATTTGTTTTCATTTCATACAAATCTACATTATTTTATGTGTTTTTTGTACAAGTATTTAAATACAAATCTAACTAGTTATATGTGTATTTTGTATATCTATTTAGTATGTATATTTTCATAGAAATTTACTCTATTTTATGAGTATTCGTATATATATTTTGATACAAATTTACATTATTAATGTGTATTTTGCATATCTATTTCAATACAAATTTACTTTATTGTACGTGCATTTTGTATATTTATTTTTATACAAATTTAATTATTTTATATGTATTTTTGTATATATATTTTTATGCAAATATGCGTTATTATATGGATATTTTGCATCTTTATTTTCATAGAAATTTACATTATTTTCTTGATATTCTCTTTATTTATTTTGATACGATTTAACATTATTCTATGTGTTTTTTGTATATATTTTTTTATACATATTTACATTATTTAATGTTCATTTTGTATATATATTTTTTCCAAATTTACATTATTTTATGTGTATTTGTTTATATATTTTCATTCATATTTACATTATTTTATGTGTTTTTTGTATATATATTTTTCAACGTATTTAAATTATTTTATATGTATTTTGTATATACATTTTCATAAAAAAATTACGTTATTTTATTGTGTGTATAAGTATATATTTTGATACAAATTTTATACAAATTCATGTTATTTAATGTGTATTTGTATATATATTTTCATACAAATTTATATTATTTTATGTGTATTTTTTCATATATTTCATTACAAATTTACCTTATTTTATGTTTATTTTGTATATTTATTTCATTCAATTTTAAATTATTTTATGTGTATATTTGTATTTGTATTTAGGTTATTTTATGTGTATTTTGTATATATAATTTCATCCAAAATTACATTATTATATTGGTATTTTCTTAATTTAATTCGATACGAATTTAGATTATTTCATAGGTATTTTGTATACATATTTTTATACTCATTTACAATATCTAATGTGTGTTTTGTATATATATTTTTATGCAAATTTATTTTATGTTCATTTTTGTACATATATTTTTATAGAAATTTGCGTTATTTTATGTATATAGTTTTATATAAATTTACGTTATTTTATGTGTATTTTGTATATTTATATTTATACAAATACACATTCTTTTATTGGTATATTGTTTATTTATATTTATACGAATTTACATTATTTTATGTGTATTTTGTATACATTTTTTATACGTATTTACTTAATTTTATGTGTATTTTGTATATGTATTTTTATAGAAATCTACGTTATTTTATGTGTATTTGCATATATATTTTGAAACAAATTTACATTATTTTATATATATTTTGCATATCTATTTCAATACAAATTTAAATTATTGTTTGTGTATTTTGTGTATTTATTTTGATACAAATTCAAATATTTTATGTGTATTTTGGTATCAATAATTTTATAAAAAATGCGTTATTTTATAGGTATTTTGCATCTTAATTTTCATACAAATTTACATTATTTTATTAATATTCTGTGTATATATTTTGATACGATTTTACATTATTCTATTTGTGTTTTGTATATATTTTTTTATACATATTTACATTATTTAATGTGTATTTTGTATATATATTTCATACAAATTTACGTTATTACATATGTATTTGTTTATATATTTTCTTTCAAATTTACATTATTTTATGTGTATTTTGTATATGTATTTCAATAGAAATTAACCTAATTTCATGTGTATTTTCTATATTTCTTTTCATACAAATTTAAATTATTTTTGTGTATTTTTGTATACAGTTTTATACAAATTTAGGCTATTTACGTACGCATTTACATTATTTAATGTGTGTTTTGTATATATATTTTTATCCAAAGTTACTTTATTTTACGTTCATTTTTGGACATATATTTTTATAGAAATTAGCGTTATTTTATATGTATTTGTATATGTTTTCTCATACAAATTTACATTATTTTATTGCTATTTTGTTTATTTAGTTTGATACGAATTACCTGATTATATGTGTATTTTGTACATATTTTTTATACGTATTTACATTACTTAATGTGTATTTTGTTTATATATTTTTAAACAAATTTACGTTATTATATGTATTTTTATAAATATTTTGATACAAATTTACATTATTTTACGTATTTTGTATATACATTTCAATTCAAATTTAGCTTATTTTATCTGTATTTTGTATATCTATTTTCATACCAATTTAATTACTTCTGTGTATTTTTGTATATAGTTTTATACAAATTTACGTTATTTTATGTGTATTTTGTATATTTATATTTATACAAATACACATTCTTTTATTGGTATTTTGTTTATTTATTTTGATACGATTTTACATTATTTTATGTGTATTTTGTATACATTTTTTTAAACGTATTTACTTCATTTTACGTGTATTTTGTATATATATTTTTATACAAATCTACGTTATTTTATGTGTATTCGTATATATATTTTGAAACAAATTTACATAGTTTTATATGTATTTTGCATATCTATTTCAATACAGATTTACCTTATTGTATGTGTATTTTGTATATCTATTTTAATACAAATAAAAAAAAATTACGTGTATTTTTGTATATATATTTAAAAAAAATGTGTTATTTTATGGGTATTTTGCTTATTTATTTTCATACAAATTTACATTATTTTATTAATATTCTGTGTATTTATTTTGATACGATTTTACATTATTCTATTTGTGTTTTGTATATATTTTTTATATACAAATGTACGTTATTTTAAGTGTATTTGTTTATGCATTTTCATTCAAATTTACAGTATTTTATGTGTATTTTGTATATGTATTTCAATACAAATTTAATTAATTTTATGTGTATTTTGTATATTTATTTTCATACAAATTTAAATTATTTTTGTGTATTTTTGCATATAGTTTTATACAAATTTATGTTATCTTATGTGTGTTTTGTATATTTATTTTCATACAAATACACATTCTTTTATTGACATTTTGTTTATTTATTTTGTATCTAATTTACATTATTTAATGTGTATTTTGTATATATATTTTTATACGTATTTACATCCTTTCATGTGTATTTTGTATATTTATAAAAAATGCGTTATTTTATGGGTATTTTACATCTTTATTTTCATACAAATTTACATTATTTTATTTACATTCTGTGTATTTATTTTAATACGATTTTACATTATTCTATTTGTGTTTTGTATATATATTTTTTATACATATTTACATAATTTAATGAGTATTTTTTATATATATTTTATACAAATTTATGTTAATTTAAGTGTATTTGTTTATATATTTTCATTCAAATTTACATTATTTTATGTGTATTTTGTATATGTATTTCTTTACAAATTTACCTAATTTTATGTGTATTTTGTATATTTATTTTCATACAAATTTAACTTTTTTTGTGTATTTTTATATATAGTTTTATACAAATTTACGTTATTTTATGTGTATTTTGTATATGTATTTTCATACAAATACTCATTCTTTTATTGATATTTTAATTATTTATTTTGACACGAATTTACATTATTTAATGTGTATTTTGTATATATATTTTTATACGTATTTACAACATTTCATGTGTATTTTGTATATATATTTCTATAGAAATCTACGTTATTTTATGTGTATTCGTATATATATTTTGAAACAAATCTACATTATTTTATGTGTATTTTGTATATATATTTCATTATAAATTTACCTTATTTTAAGTTTATTTTTATATCTATTTTCATTCAAATTCAAATCATTTTATGTGTATATATTTATTTGTATTTACGTGTATTTTCTATATATATTTTCATTCAAAATTACATTATTTTATCGGTATTTTGTTCATTTATTTCGATACGAATTTAGATTATTTCATGTGTATTTTCTATACATATACATATAGAGTAAATTTCTATGAAAATATATATTCAAAATACATATAAAATTATGTAAATAAGTATAAAAATATATATATCAAATACACCTAAAAAAATGAAAATTCGTATCAAAATAAATAAACAAAATTCCGATAAAAGAACGTAAATTCGAATTAAAATAAATAAACAAAATACCAATAAAAGAATGTGTATTTGGATAAATATAAATATACAAAATACACATACAAAATAAACATAAAATAAGGTAGATTTGTAATAAAATATATGTACAAAATACACATAAAATAATGTAAATTTATGAAAATATATATACAAATACACATAAAATACCATGAATTTGTATAAAAATATATATTCAAAATAAATATTAAATAATGGAAAAGCGTATAAAAATATATATACAAAGTACATATAAAATAATGTAAATTCGTATCAATATAAATCAACAAAACACCAATAAAATAATATATATTTGAATGAAAATAAATTTACAAAATACACATAACATAACTAAAATTTGTATTAAAATATATACAAAAATACATAGAAATAATTTGAGTTTGTATGAAAATAGATATACAAAATACACATAAAACTAGGTAAATTTCTTTTGAAATGTATATACAAAATACCCATAAAATATTGTAAATTTGTGTCAAAATATATAAACAAATACACATAAAATAACGTAAATTTGTATGAAAAATATATACAAAATACACATAGAATAATGTCAATTCCTATCAGAATATCAATATCAATAATATAATGTAAATTTGTATGAAAATAAAGAGACAAAATACCCAAAAAATAAAGAATATGTTTATAAAAATACAGATACAAAAATACACATCGAATAATTAAATTTGTATTAAAATTAATATACAAAATGCGTATATAATAAGGTAAATTTGTATTGAAAAAATATGCTACATACACGTTTACTCATTTTTTTTTTTTTTTTTTACATTGCTGCCTATTGCGCGGTAGGCTTCTTCCCGGTGGATCCTGATGGTCGGTCCAAGGCTTCATTCCGGTGGGTTCTGATGGTCGGCCCAGCCCGTTCTGGCGCAGGCGAGTGTTTATAGTGGCACCATCTTGCATTGGCTCATGCTGCCCTCCCAGAGCTCATTTTTGATCCTAGAATCTAGAGCCCGGGTTGATAGGTGGTCTTCTGGACAGCATGTGGGTAGTTTTAAGCCACTCGGCGGCGGCTGAAAAATCCCAGCTTGGTGGCACCGGGCGGGGATTGAACTCGCGTCCTCCTGAACACGAGGCCGTTACTTTGTATTTTCATACAAATTTATATTATTTTATTGGTATTTTGTTTATTTATTTTGATACGAATTACATGATTATATGTTTAATTTGTACATATTGTTTTATACGTATTTACATTATTTAATGTGTATTTTGTTTATATATTTTCATACAAATTTACGTTATTATATGTGTATTTGTATAAATATTTTGATGCAAATTTACTTTATTTCATGTATTTTGTATATATATTTCAATTCAAATTTAGCTTATTTCGTGTGTATTTTGTATATATTTTCATACAAATTTAATTACTTCTGTGTATTTTTGTATATAGTTTTATATAAATTTACGTTATTTTATGTGTATTTTGTATATTTATATTCATACAAATACACATTCTTTTATTGGTATTTTGTTTATTTATTCTGATACGAATTTACATTATTTTATGATATATATTTTATCCAAATTTACATTATTTTATGTGTATTTGTTTATATATTTTCATACATATTTACATTATTTTATATGTTTTTTGTATATATATTTTTCTACGTATTTAAATTATTTTATGTGTATTTTGTATATACATTTTCATAAAAAAATTACGTTATTTTATTGTGTGTATAAGTATATATTTTGATACAAATTTTATATAAATTCATGTTATTTAATGTGTATTTGTATATATATTTTCATACAAATTTATATTATTTTATGTGTATTTTTTCATATATTTCATTACAAATTTACCTTATTTTATGTTTATTTTGTATATTTATTTCATTCAATTTTAAATTATTTTATGTGTATATTTGTATTTGTATTTAGGTTATTTTATGTGTATTTTGTATATATATTTTCATCCAAAATTACATTATTTTATTAGTATTTCTTAATTTAATTCGATACGAATTTAGATTATTTCATAGGTATTTCGTATACATATTTTTCTACTCATTTACATTATCTAATGTGTGTTTTGTATATATATTTTTATGCAAATTTATTTAATGTTCATTTTTGTACATATATTTTTATAGAAATTTGCGTTATTTTATGTATATAGTTTTATAAATTTACGTTATTTTATGTGCATTTTGTATATTTATATTTATACAAATACACATTCTTTTATTGGAATATTGTTTATTTACATTTATACGAATTTACATTATTTTATGTGTATTTTGTATACATTTTTTTATACGTATTTACTTAATTTTATGTGTATTTTGTATATGTATTTTTATAGAAATCTACGTTATTTTATGTGTATTCGTATATATATTTTGAAACAAATTTACATTATTTTATATGTATTTTGCATATCTATTTCAATACAAATTTACCTTATTGTATGTGCATTTTGTATATTTATTTTAATACAAGTTGAAATATTTTATGTGTATTTTGGTATCAATAATTTTATAAAAAATGCGTTATTTTATAGGTATTTTTCATCTCAATTTTCATTTTATATGTACTTTGTATATATATTTTTATACGCTTTTACATTATTTAATATTTATTTTGAATATATATTTTTAAACAGATTCATGGTATTTTATGTGTATTTGTATATATATTTTCATATAAATTTACATTATTTAATGTGTATTTTGTACATATATTTTATTACAAATCTACCTTATTTTATGTTTATTTTGTATGTGTATTTAGTATATTTATATTTATCCAAATACACATTCTTTTATTGGTATTTTGTTTATTTATTTTAATTCGAGTTTACATTATTTTATGTGTATTTTGTATACATTTTTTTATACGTATTTACTTAATTTTATGTGTATTTTGTATATGTATTTTTATAGAAATCTACGTTTTTTTTATTTGTATTCGCATATATATTTTGAAACAAATTTACATTGTTTTATGTGTATTTTTGCATATCTCTTTCAATACAAATTTACCTTATTGTATGTGCATTTTGTATATTTATTTCAATACAAATTTAAATATATCATGTGTATTTTGGTATATATATTTTTATAAGAAATGCTCTATTTTATGGGAATTTTGCATCTTTATTTTCATACAAATTTACATTATTTTATTAATATTCGGTGTATTTATTTTGATACGATTTTACATTATTCTATTTGTTTTTTGTATATACTTTTTTATACATATTTACATTATTTAATGTGTATGTTGCATATATATTTCATACAAATTTATTATCTATTATCTATTTTCATACAAATACACATTCTTTTAATGATATTTTGTTTATTTATTTTGACACGAGTTTACATTATTTGATATGTATTTTGTATATATATTTTTATACGTATTTACATAATTTCATATGTATTTTGTATATATATTTCTATATAAATCTACTTTATTTTATGTGTATTCGTATATATATTTTGAAACAAATTTACATTGTTTTATATGTATTTTTGAATATCTCTTTTAATACAAATTTACCTTACTGTATATGCATTTTGTATATTTATTTCAATACAAATTTAAATATTTTATGTGTATTTTGGTATATATATTTTTATAAAAAATGCGATAATTTTTGGGAATTTTGCATCTTTATTTTCATACAAATTTACATTATTTTATTCATATTCTGTGTATTTATTTTGATACGATTTTTCATTATTCAATTTGTTTTTTTGTATATATTTTTTTATACACATTTACTTTATTTAATGTGTATCTTGCATATATATTTTCTACAAATTTACGTTATTTTAAGTGTATTTGTTTTTATATTTTCATTCAAATTTACATTTATTTTAATTCGAGATTACATTATTTTATGTGTATTTTGTATACATTTTTTTATACGTATTTACTTAATTTTATGTGTATTTTGTATATATATTTTTATAGAAATCTACGTTTTTTTTATTTGTATTCGTATATATATTTTGAAACAAATTTACATTGTTTTATATGTATTTTTGCATATCTCTTTCAATACAAATTTACCTTATTGTATGTGCATTTTGTATATTTATTTCAATGCAAATTTAAATATTTTATGTGTATTTTGGTATATATATTTTATAAGAAATGCGCTATTTTAGAATTTTGCATCTTTATTTTCATACAAATTTACATTATTTTATTAATATTCGGTGTATTTATTTTGATACGATGTTACATTATTCTATTTGTTTTTTGTATATACTTTTTTATACATATTTACATTATTTAATGTGTATCTTGCATATATATTTTATACAAATTTATTATCTATGATCTATTTTCATACAAATACACATTCTTTTCATGATATTTTGCTTATTTATTTTGACACGAATTTACATTATTTGATATGTATTTTGTATATATATTTTTATACGTATTTACATAATTTCATATGTATTTTGTATATATATTTCTATAGAAATCTACTTTATTATATGTGTATTCGTATATATATTTTGAAACAGATTTACATTGTTTTATATGTATTTTTGAATATCTCTTTCAATACATTACGTTATTTTAAGTGTATTTGTTTTTATATTTTCATTCAATTTTACATTTATTTTAATTCGAAATTACATTATTTTATGTGTATTTTTTATACATTTTTTTATACGTATTTACTTAATTTTATGTGTATTTTGTATATGTATTTTTATAGAAATCTACGTTATTTTATGTGTATTCGTATATATATTTTGAAACAAATTTACATTGTTTTATATGTTTTTTGCATATCTATTTCAATACAAATTTACCTTATTGTATGTGTTTTTTGTATATTTATTTTAATACAAATTAAATTTTTTGATGTGTATTTTGGTATATATATTTTTATAAATGCGTTATTTTATTTGTATTTTGCTTCTTTATTTTCATACAAATTTACATTATTTTATTAATATTCTGTGTATTTATTTTGATACGATTTTACATTATTCTATTTGTGTTTTGTACATATTTTTTTATACAAATTTACGTTATTTTAAGTGTATTTGTTTATGTATTTTCATTCAAATTTACATTATTTTATGTGTATTTTGTGTATGTATTTCAATGCAAATTTACCTAATTTTATGTTATTTTGTATATTTATTTTCATACAAATTTAAAATATTGTTGTTTATTTTTGTATATAGTTTGATACAAATTTAGGTTATTTTATGTGTATTTTGTATATCTATTTTCATACAAATACACATTCTTTTATTGATATTTTGTTTATTTATTTTGACGCGAATTTTATGTGAATTTGTATGTATGTATGTATTTAAATACAAATTTAACTAATTATATGTGTATTTTGTATATCTATTTTCATACAAATTGAAATATATTTTTTTGTTTTTTTGTATATATTTTTATTCAAATTTTGGTAATCTTATAAAAATATATATATACCAAAAAACACATAAAATATTTAAATTTGCATTGAAATAAATATACAAAATGCACATACAATAAGGTAAATTTGTATGGAAAGAGATATGCAAAAATACATATAAAACATTGTAAATTTTTTCAAAATATATATACGAATACAAATAAAAAAACGTAGATTTCTATAAAAATATATATACAAAATACACATAAAATTAAGTAAATACGTATAAAAAAATGTATACAAAATACACATAAAATAATGTAAATTCGAATTAAAATAAATAAACAAAATACCAATAAAAGAATGTGTATTTGGATAAATATAAATATAGAAAATACACATTCAAAATAAACATAAAATAAGGTAGATTTGTAAAAAAATATATGTACAAAATACACATAAAATAATGTAAATTTATAAAAATATATATACAAATACACATAAAATACCATGAATTTGTATAAAATTATATATTCAAAATAAATATTAAATAATGTAAAAGCGTATAAAAATATATACAAAGTACATATAAAATAATGTTAATTCGTATCAATATAAATCAACAAAACACCAATAAAATAATATATATTTGAATGAATATAAATTTACAAAATACACATAACATAACTAAAATTTGTATTAAAATATATACAAAAATACATAGAAATAATTTGAGTTTGTATGAAAATAGATATACAAAATACACATAAAACTAGGTAAATTTATTTTGAAATGTATATACAAAATACCCATAAAATATTGTAAATTTGTGTCAAAATATATAAACAAATACACGTAAAATAACGTAAATTTGTATGAAAAATATATACAAAATACACATAGAATAATGTCAATTCCTATCAAAATGAATGAGCAGAATATCAATAAAATAATGTAAATTTGTATGAAAATAAAGATGCAAAATACCCAAAAAATAAAGCATATGTTTATAAAAATACAGATACAAAAATAACATCGAATAATTAAATTAATATACAAAATGCGTATATAATAAGGTAAATTTGTATTGAAAAAATATGCAACATACACCTTTACTCATAAAAATTTATAGTATTTTATTGGTATTTTGTTTATTTATTTTGATACGAATTACATGATTATATGTGTATTTTAGTACATATTGTTTTATACGTATTTACATTATTTAATGTGTATTTTGTTTATATATTTTCATACAAATTTACGTTATTATTTGTGTATTTGTATAAATATTTTGATACAAATTTACTTTATTTCATGTATTTTGAATATATATTTCAATTCAAATTTAGCTTATTTTGTGTGTATTTTGTATATATTTTCATACAAATTTAATTACTTCTGTGTATTTTTGTATATAGTTTTATATAAATTTACGTTATTTTATGTGTATTTTGTATATTTATATTTATACAAATACACATTCTTTTATTGGTATTTTGTTTATTTATTTTGATACGAATTTACATTATTTTATGTGTTTTTTGTATACATTTTTTTATACGTATTTACTTCATTTTATGTGTATTTTGTATATATATTTTTATAGAAATCTACGTTATTTTATGTGTATTCGTATATATATTTTTAAACAAATTTACATTGTTTTATATGTATTTTGCATATATATTTCAATACAAATTTACCTTATTGTATGTGTTTTTTGTATATTTATTTTAATACAAATTTAATAATTTTGATGTGTATTTTGGTATATATATTTTAAAAAAAAGCGTTATTTTATGGGTATTTTGCTTCTTTATTTTCATAGAAGTTTACATTATTTTATTAATATTCTGTGTATTTATTTTGATACGATTTTACATTATTCTATTTGTGTTTTGTACATATTTTTTTTATACAAATTTACGTTATTTTAAGTGTATTTGTTTATGTATTTCAATACAAATTTACCTAATTTTATGTGTATTTTGTATATTTTTTTCATACAAATTTAAAATATTTTTTGTATTTTTGTATATAGTTTGATACAAATTTAGGTTATTTTATGTGTATTTTGTATATCTATTTTCATACAAATACACATTCTTTTATTGATATTTTGTTTATTTATTTTGACGCGAATTTACATTATTTAATGTGTGTTTTGTATATATATTTTTATACGTATTTACATCATTTCATGTGTATTTTGTATAGTTTTAAACAAATTTATATTATTTAATGTGGATTTTGTATATATATATTTATACAAATACACATTCTTTTATTGGTATTTTGTTTATTTATTTTGATACTAATTTACATTATTTTATGTGTATTTTGTATACATTTTTTATACGTATTTACTTAATTTTATGTGTATTTTGTATATATATTTTTATAGAAATCTTCCTTATTTCATGTGTATTCGTATATATATTTTGAAACAAATTTATATTGTTTATATATATTTTGCATATCTATTTTTGTGTATTCTGTATTTATTTTTGTTATACATAGAATAATGTAAAATCGTATCAAAATAGGTACACAGAATATCAATAAAAAAAAATTAAATTTGTATGAAAATAAAGATGCAAAATACCCATAAGATAAAGGATATTTTTTTTTTAAAAATACATATACAAAAATACACATAGAATAATTAAATTTGTATTAAAATTAATATACAAAATGCACACATACAATAAGGTAAATTTGTATTGAAAAAAAACGCAAAATACAAATAAAACATTGTAAATTTGTTTCAAAATATATATACGAATACACATAAAATAACGTAGATTTCTATAGAAATATATATAAGTATAAAAATATATATATAAAATACAAATTAAGTAATGTAAATTCGTGTCAAAATAAATAAACAAAATATCATGAAAAGAATGTGTATTTGTATGAAAATAAATAATGGATAATAAATTTGTATGAAATATATATGCAAGATATTCATTAAATAATGTAAATATGTATAAAAAAATATATACAAAAACAAATAGAATAATGTAAGATCGAGTCAAAATAAATACACCGAATATTAATAAAATAATGTAAATTTGTATGAAAATAAAGATGCAAAATTCCCATCAAATAGCGCATTTCTTATAAAAATATATATACCAAAATACACATAAAATATTTAAATTTGTATTGAAATAAATGTACAAAATGCACATACAATAAGGTAAACTTCTATTGAAAGAGATATGCAAAAATACATATAAAACAAAGTAGATTTGTTTCAAAATATATATACGAATACACATAAAATAACGTAGATCTCTATAAAAATATATATACAAAAAACACATAAAATTAGGTAAATACGTATAAAAAAATGTAAACAAAATACACGTAAAATAATATAAATTCGAAACAAAATAAATAAACAAAATATCAATAAAAGAATGTGTATTTGTATAAATACATATACAAAATAAACATAAAATAAGGTAAATTTGTAATGAAATATATGTACAAAATACACATAAAATAATGTAAATTTATGTGAAAATATATATACAAAAACACATAAAATACCATGAATTTGTATAAAATTATATATACAAAATAAATATTAAATAATGTAAATGCGTATAAAAATATATGTAAAAAGTACATATAAAATAATGTAAATTCGTATCAATATAAATCAACAAAATACCAATAAAATAATATATATTTGATTGAAAATAGATTTACAAAATACACATAACATAACTAAAATTTGTATTGAAATATATACAAAAATACATAAAAATAATTTGAGTTTGTATGAAAATAGATATTCATAATACACATAAAAATAGGTAAATTTCTTTTGAAATATATATACAAAATACCCATAAAATATTGTAAATTTGTGTCAGAATATATAAACAAATACTCATAAATAACATAAATTTGTTTGAAAAATATATACAAAATACACATAGAATAATGTCAAATCGTATCAAAATGAATGAGCAGAATATCAATAAAATAACGTAAATTTGTATGAAAATAAAGATGCAAAATACCCATAAAATAAAGCATATATTTTATAAAAATACATATACAAAAATATACATATAATAATTAAATTTGTATTAAAATTAATATACAAAATGCATATACAATAAGGTAAATTTGTATTGAAAAAATTTGCAAAATACACATAAAAGTGTAAATTTGTTTAAAAATCGATATACGAATACACATAATATAACGTAGATTTCTATCGAAAGATATATACAAAATACACATGAAATGATGTAAATACGTATAAAAATATATATACAAAATACACATTAAATAATTTAAATTCTCGTCAAAATAAATAAACAAAATATCAATAAAAGAATGTGTATTTGTATGAAAATAGATATACAAAATACTCATAAAATAACCTAAGTTTGTATAAAACTATATACAAAAATACACAAAAATAATTTAAATTTGTATGAAAATCAATATACAAAATACACATAAACTTATTTTGTATATCTATTTTATACAAATGTACGTTATTTATGTGAATTTGTTTTCATTTCATACAAATTTACATTATTTTATGTGTATTTTGTACATGTATTAAATACAAATTTAACTAATTATATATTTTATAAAATACATATACAAAATACACATAGATTAATCAAATTTGTATTAAAATTAATATACAAAATACACATACAATAAGGTATATTTATATTGAAAAAATATGCAAAATATACATAAAACAATGTAAATTTGTTTCAAAATATATATACGAATACACATAAAATAACGCAGATTTCTATAGAAATATATATACAAAATACACTTGAAATAATGTAAATACGTATAAAAATATATATACAAAATACACATTAAATAATGTTAATTCGTGTCAGAATAGATAAACAAAATATCATGAAAAGAATGTGAAAATAGATATACAAAATACACATAAAATAACCTAAATTTGTATAAAACTATAAACAAAAATACACAAAAATAATTTAAACTTGTATGAAAATAAATATACAAAAAACATATAAAATTAGGTAAATTTGAATTGAAATACATATACAAAATACACATAAAATAATGTAAATTTGAATGAAAATATATAAACATATAGACTTAAAATAACGTAAATTTGTATCAAATATATATACAAAAAACACATTAAATAATGTAAATATGTATAAAAAAATATATACAAAACACAAATAAAATAATGTAAAATCGTATCAAAATAAATACAGAAAATATTAATAAAATAATGTAAATTTGTATGAAAATTAAGATGCAAAATACCCATAAAATAACTCATTTTTTATAAAAATATATAAACGAAAAAACATAAAATATTTGATTTTGTATTAAAATAAATAGCTGTACAACATACACATAAAATAAGCTAAATTTGAATTGAAATATATATACAAAATACATAAAATAGTGTAAATTTGTATCAAAATAACTATAGAAATACACATATAATAACGTAAATTTGTATAAAAATATATAAACAAAATACACATTATATAATGTAAATACGTATAAAAAAATGTAAAAAATACACAAATAATCATGTAGTTCGTATCAAAATAAATAGACAAAATACCAATAAAATAATGTAAATTTCTATGAGAAAACATATACAAAATACACATAAATAACGCAAATATCAATAAAAATATATAATATAATATATTTTATACATATTTAAAATATTTAATGTATATTTTGTATATATATATTTTATCCAAATTTACGTGATTTTATATGTATTTGTTTATATATTTTCATACAAATTTACATTATTTTATGTGAGTTTTGTATATGTATTTCAATACAAATTTGCCTAACTTTATGTGTATTTTGCATATCTATTTTCAAACAAATTTAAATTATTTTTGTGTATTTTTGTATATATTTTTATACAAATTCTAGTTATTTTATTTGCTTTTTGTATATATATTTTCCTACAAATATACATTCTTTTATTGGAATTTTGTGTATTTAATTTTTTACGAATTTACATTATTTTATGTGTATATATATTTTTCTACGTATTTAAACTATTTTATACATTTTCATAAAAATTTACGTTATTTTATTGTGTGTATTCGTATATATTTTGAAACATTTTATACAAATTCATGTTATTTTATGTGTATTTGTATTTATATTTTCATACAAATTTATATTATTTTATGTGTATTCTTACATATATTTTATTACAAATTTACCTTATTTTATGTTTATTTTGTATATTTATTTCATTCAATTTTAAATTATTTAATGTGTATATTTGTATTTGTATTTAGGTTATTTTATGAGTGTTTTCTATATATATTTTCATCAAAAATTACATTATTTTATTGTTATTTTCTTAATTTAACTCGATACGAGTTTAGATTATTTCATAGGTATTTTGTATACATATTTTTATACTCATTTACATTATCTAATGTGTGTTTTGTATATATTTTTTTATGCAAACTAATTTTATGTGCATTTTTGTACATATATTTTTATAGAAACTTAAAACGTTATTTTATGTGTATTTTGTATATGTTTTCTCATACAAATTTACATTATTTAATTAGTTTTTTGTTTATTTATTATGATACGAATGACTTGATTATTGGTGTATTTTGTAAAAAAATTTTTATACGTATTTACATTACTTATTGTGTATTTTGTTTATATATTTTTTTTACAAATTTACGTTATTATATGTGTATTTGTTAAAAATATTTTGAAACGAATTTACTTTATTTTATGTATTTTTTATATATATTTCAATTCAAATTTAGCTTATTTTGTGTGTATTTTGTATATCTATTTTCATGCAAATTTAATTACTTCTGTGTATTTTTGTATATAGTTTTATACAAATTTACGTTATTTTATGTGCATTTTGTATATTTATATTTATACAAATACACATTCTCTTATTGGTATTTTGTTTATTTTTATTTATACGAATTTACATTATTTTATGTGTATTTTGTATACATTTTTGATTCGTATTTACTTAATTTTATTTGTATTTTGTATATATATATTTATAGAAATCTACGTTATTTTATGTGTATTCGTATATATATTTTGAAACAAATTTACATTGTTTTATATGTTTTTTGCATATCTTTTTCAATACAAATTTACCTTATTGTATGTGCATTTTGTATATTTATTTTAATACAAATTCAAATATTTTATGTGTATTTTGGTATATATAATTTTATAAAAAATGCGTTATTTTATAGGTATTTTGCATCTTAGTTTTCATACAAATGTACATTATTTTATTAATATTCTGTGTATATATTTTGATACGATTTTATATTATACTATTTGTGTTTTGTATATATTTTTTTATACATATTTTCATTATTTAATGTGTATTTTTTATATGTATTTTATACAAATTAACGTCATTTTAAGTGTATTTGTTTATATAATTTCATTCAAATTTACATTATTTTAAGTGTATTTTGTATATGTATTTCAATACAAATTGACCTAATTTTATGTGTATTTTGTATATTTATTTTCATACAAATTTACATTATTTTTGTGTTTTTTTGTATATACATATAGAGTAAATTTCTATGAAAATATATATTCAAAATACATATAAAATCATGTAAATAAGTATAAAAATATATATATCAAATACACCTAAGAAAATGAAAATTCGTATCAAAGTAAATAAACAAAATTCCGATAAAAGAACGTATATTTGTAGAAAAATAAATATACAAAATACACATAAAATTACGAAAATTTGAATAAAAATATATACGAAAAAACAAAAAAATAAATTTCAATTTATATGGAAATAGATATACAAAATACACATATAATTAGTTAAATTTGTATTTAAAAACATATACAAAATACACATAAAATAATGTAAATTTGTATGAAATGAAAACAAATTCACATAAAATATCGTACATTTGTATAACATAGATATACAAAATATATTTAGAATAATGTAAAATCGTACCAAAATAAATACACAGAATATCAATAAAATAATGTAGTTTTGTATGAAAATAAAGATGCAAAATACCCATAAAATAAAGCATATTTTTCTTATAATACATATACAAGAATACACATAGAATAATTAAATTTGTATTAAAATTAATATACAAAATGCACGTACAATAATTGAAATTTGTATTGAAAAAATATACAAAATGCACATAAAACAATGTATATTTGTTTCAAAATATATATACGAATACACATAAAATAACGTATATTTCTATAGAAATATATATAAAAAATACACATGAAATGACGTAAATACGTACAAAAATATATATACACAATACACATTAAATAATATAAATTCGCATCAAAATAAATAAACAAAATATCAATAAAAGAATGTGTATTTGTATGAAAATAGATATACAAAATACACAAAATATTGTAAATTTGTATAAAACTCTATTAAAAAAAACACAAAAATAATTTAAATTTGTATAAAAATATATATACAAAATACACATAAAACTAGTTAAATTTCTATTGAAATACATATACAAAATACACATAAAATAATGTAAATTTGAATGAAAATATATAAACAAATTCACTTAAAATAACGTAAATTTGTATGAAATATATATAGAAAATACACATTAAATAATGTAAATATGTATAAAAAAGTATATACAAAACACAAATAGAATAATGTAAAATAGTATCAAAATAAATACACAGTATATTAATAAAATAATGTAAATTTGAATGAAAATAAAGACGCAAGACACCCATAAAACAACGCTTTTTTTTTTAAATATATATACCAAAATACACATAAAATATTTAAATTTGTATTACCATAAATATACAAAATGCACATACAATAAGGTAAATTTGTATTGAAATAGATATGCAAAATACACATAAAACAATGTAAATTTGTTTCAAAATATATATATACGAATACACATAAAATAACGTAGATTTCTATAAAAATATATATACAAAATACACATAAAATGAAGTAAATACGTATAAGAAAATGTATACAAAATACACATAAAATAATGTAAACTCGTATCAAAATAAATAAACTAAATACCAATAAAAGAATGTTTACTTGTATAAATATAAATATACAAAATACACATAAAATAACGTAAAATTGTATAAAACTAAATACAAAAATAAACAAAAATAATTATATTTGTATGAAAATAAATATACAAAAGACACATAAAATAAGCTGAATTTGAATTGAAATAAATATAGAAAATACATAAAATAATGTAAATTTGTATCAAAATATATATTCAAATACACATATATTAAAATTAATATACAAAATGCGTATATAATAAGGTAAATTTGTATTGAAAAAATATGCAACATACACGTTTACTCATACAAATTTATATTATTTTATTGGTATTTTGTTTATTTATTTTGATACGAATTACATGATTATATGTGTATTTTGTACATATTTTTTATACGTATTTACATTATTTAATGTGTATTTTGCTTATATATTTTCATACAAATTTACGTTATTATATGTGTATTTGTATAAATATTTTGATACAAATTTACTTTATTTCATGTATTTTGTATATATATTTCAATTCAAATTTAGCTTATTTTGTGTGTATTTTGTATATATTTTCATACAAATTTAATTACTTCTGTGTATTTTTGTATATAGTTTTATATAAATTTACGTTATTTTATGTGTATTTTGTATATTTATATTTGTACAAATACACATTCTTTTATTGCTATTTTGTTTATTTATTTTGATACGAGTTTACATTATTTTATGTGTATTTTGTATACATTTTTTTATACGTATTTACTTCGTTTTATGTGTATATTGTATATATATTTTTATAGAAATCTACGTTATTATATGTGTATTCGTATATATATTTTGAAACAAATTTACATTGTTTTATATGCATATCTATTTCAATACAAATTTACCTTATTGTATGTGTTTTTTGTATATTTATTTTAATACAAATTTAATTTTTTGATGTGTATTTTGGTATATATATTTTTATAAGTAAAAAAAATGCTTTATTTTATGGGTATTTTGCTTCTTTATTTTCATACAAATTTACATTATTTTATTATTATTCTGTGTATTTATTTTGATACGATTTTACATTATTCTATTTGTGTTTTGTACATATTTTTTTATATAAATTTACGTTATTTTAAGTGTATTTGTTTATGTATTTTCATTCAAATTTACATTATTTTATGTGTATTTTGTGTATGTATTTCAATACAAATTTACCTAATTTTATGTGTATTTTGTATATTTATTTTCACAAATTTAAAATATTTTTGTGTGTTTTTGTATATAGTTTGATACAAATTTAGGTTATTTTATGTGTATTTTGTATATCTATTTTCATACAAATACACATTCTTTTATTGATATTTTGTTTATTTATTTTGACGCAATTTTATGTGAATTTGTTTTCATTTCATACAAATTTACATTATTTTATGTGTATTTTGTACATGTATTTAAATACAAATTTAGCTAATTATATGTGTATTATGTATATCTATTTTTATATAAATTGAAATTAATTTTGAGTATTTTAGTATATATTTTTATTCAAATTTTCGTAATTTTATGTGAATTTTGTATATTTATTTTCCTACATATATATGTTCTTTTATCGGAATTTTGTTTATTTATTTTGATACGAGTTTTCATTATTTTAGGTGTATTTGATATCTATATTTTTATACTTATTTACATAATTTTATATGTATTTTGAATATATATATTCATAGAAATTTACTCTATTTTATGTGTATTTTGTACATATATTTCATTACAAATTTACCTTATTTTTTGTTTATTTTGTATGTGTATTTTGTACATTTATATTTATACAAATACACATTCTTTTATTGGTATTTTGTTTATTTATTTTGTTTCGAATTTACATTATTTTATGTATTTTGTTTACATTTTTATATACGTATTTACTTAATTTTATGTGTATTTTGTATATATTTTATAGAAATCTACGTTATTTTATGTGTATTCATATATATTTTGAAACAAATTTACATTGTTTTATATGTACAATAAGGTAAATTTGTATTGAAATAGATATGCAAAATACATATAAAGCAATGTAAATTTGTTTCAAAATATGTATACGAATACACATAAAATAACGTAGATTTCTATAAAAATATATATACAAAATACACATAAAATGAAGTAAATACGTATAAAAAATGTATACAAAATACACATAAAATAAAGTAAATTCGTATCAAAATAAATAAACAAAATACCAATAAAAGAATGTGTATTTGTATAAATATAAATATACAAAATACACATAAAATAACTTAAATTTATATAAAACTATATACAAAAATACACAGAAGTAATTAAATTTGTATGAAAATATATACAAAACACACACAAAATAAGCTAAATTTGAATTGAAATATATATACAAAATACATGCAATAAAGTAAATTGGTTTCAAAATATTTATTCAAATACACATATAATAACGTAAATTTGTATGAAAATATATAAACAAAATACACATTAAATAATGTAAATACGTATAAAAAAAATGTGTACAAAATACACATATAATCATGTAATTCGTATCAAAATAAATAAACAAAATGCCAATAAAATAATATAAATTTGTATGAGTAAACGTGTATAAATATAAATGTAAAAAATACACATACAAAATAAACATAAAATAAGGTAATTTTGTAATGAAATATATGTACAAAATACACATAAAATAATGTATATTTATATGAAAATATATATACAAATACACATAAAATACCATGAATTTGTATAAAATTATATATTCAAAATAAATATTAAATAGTGTAAATGCGTATAAAAATATATAAAAGTACATATAAAATAATGTAAATTCGTATCAATATAAATCAACAAAATACCAATAAAATAATATATATTTGAATGAAAATAGATTTACAAAATACACATAACATAACTAAAATTTGTATTGAAATATATACAAAAATACATAAAAATAATTTGAGTTTGTATGAAAATAGATATTCAAAATACACATAAAACTAGGTAAATTTCTTTTAAAATATATATACAAAATAACCATAAAATATTGTAAATTTGTGTCAAAATATATAAACAAATACACATAAAATAACGTAAATTTGTATGAAAAATATTTACAAAATACATATAGAATAATGTCAAATCGTATCAAAATTAATAAGCAGAATATCAATAAAATGACGTAAATTTGTATGAAAATAAAGATGCAAAATACCCATAAAATAAAGCATATTTTTATAAAAATACTTATGCAAAAATACACATAGAATAATTAAATTTGTATTAAAATTAATATACAAAATGCATATACAATAAGGTAAATTTGTATTGAAAAAATATGCAAAATACACAAAGTGCAAAGTTGTTTAAAAATCTATATACGAATACACATAATATAACGTAGATTTCTATAGAAATATATATACAAAATACACATTAAATGATGTAAATACGTATAAAAATATATATACAAAATACACATTAAATAATTTAAATTCACGTCAAAATAAATAAACAAAATATCAATAAAAGAATGTGTATTTGTATGAAAATAGATATACAAAATACACATGAAATGATGTAAATACGTATAAAAATATATATACAAAATACACATTAAATAATTTAAATTCTCGTCAAAATAAATAAACAAAATATCAATAAAGGAATGTGTATTTGTATGAAAATAGATATACAAAATACTCATAAAATAACCTAAGTTTGTATAAAACTATATACAAAAATACACAAAAATAATTTAAATTTGTATGAAAATAAATATACAAAATACACATAAAATTAGGTAAATTTGTATTGAAATACATATACAAAATACACATAAAATAATGGAAGTTTGAATGAAAATATATAAACATATACACTTAAAATAACGTAAATTTGTATCAAATATATATACAAAATACTAATTAAATAATGTAAGTATGTATAAAAAAATATATACAAAACACAAATAGAATAATGTAAAATCGTATCAAAATAAATACACAGAATATTAATAAAATAATGTAAATTTGTTTGAAAATAAAGATGCAAAATAGCCATAAAATAACGCATTTTTTATAAAAATATATATACCAAAATACACATAAAATATTAAAATTTATATTAAAATAAATATAAAAAATGCACATACTGTAAGGTAAATTTCTGTTGAAATAGATATGCAAAATACATATAAAACAATGTAAATTTGTTTCAAAATATATCTACGAATACACATAAAATAACGTTGATTTCTATAAAAATATATACAAAATACACATAAAATAAAGTAAATACGTATAAAAAAATGAATATAAAATACACATAAAAATCGTATCAAAATAAATAAACAAAATACCAGTAAAAGAAAGTGTTTTTGTATAAATATAAATATACAAAATACACAAAAAATATCGTAAATTTGTATAAAACTATATACAAAAATACAGAGAAGCTATTAAATTTGTATGAAAATATATATACAAAATACAGCTAAAATAAGCTAAATTTGAATTGAAATGTACATACAAAATACATAAAATAATGTAAATCTGTATCAAAATATTTATACAAATACATATAATAACGTAGATTTGCTTAAATATATATAAACAAAATACACATTAAGTAATGTAAATACGTATAAAAAATATGTACAACATACACATATAATCATGTAATTCGTATCAAAATAAATAAACAAAATAGCAATAAAATAATATAAATTTGTATGAGAAAAAATATACAAATAACGCAAATTTCTATAAAAATATATGTACAAAAATGCACATAAAATACAGTAAATTAGCATAAAAATATATATACAAAACACACACTAAATAATGTAAATGCGTACATAAAATAACCTAAATTTGTATAAAACTATATACAAAAATACACAAAAATAATTTAAATTTGTTTGAAAAGAAATATACAAAATACACATAAAATTAGGTAAATTTGTATGGAAATACATATACAAAATACACATCAAATAATGTAAATTTGAATGAAAATATATAAACAAATACACTTAAAATAACGTAAATTTGTATAAAATATATATGCAAGATACACATTAAATAATGTAAATGTGTATAAAAATATATACAAAAAACAAATAGAATAATGTAAAATCGTATCAAAATAAATACACAGAATATCAATAAAATAATGTAAATTTGTATGAAAATAAAGATGCAAAATTCCCAAAAATTATCGCATTTTTTTATAAATATATATATACCAAAATACACATAAAATATTTAAATTTGTATTGAAATAAATATACAAAATGCATATAGAGTAAGGTAAATTTGTATTGAAAGAGATATTCAAAAATACATATAAAACAATGTAAATTTGGTTCAAAATATATATACGAATACACATAAAATAAAGTAGATTTCTATAGAAATATATATACAAAATACATATGAAATTATGTAAATACGTATAATAATATATATACAAAATACATATCAAATAATGTAAGTTCGTGTCAAAATAAATAAACAAAATATCATGAAAAGAATGTGTATTTGTATGAAAATAGATAATAGATAATAAATTTGTATAAAATATATATGCAAGATACACATTAAATAATGTAAATATGTATAAAAAAAAGTATATACAAAAAACAAATAGAATAATGTAAAATCGTATCAAAATAAATACACCGAATATTAATAAAATAATGTAAATTTGTATGAAAATAAAGATGCAAAATTCCCATCAAATAGCGCATTTCTTATAAAAATATATATACCAAAATACACATAATATATTTAAATTTGTATTGAAATAAATATACAAAATGCACATACAATAAGGTAAATTTGTATTGAAAGAGATATGCAAAAATACATATAAAACAATGTAAATTTGTTTCAAAATATATATACGAATACAAATAAAAAAACGTAGATTTCTATAAAAATATATATACAAAATACACATAAAATTAAGTAAATACGTATAAAAAATGTATACAAAATACACATAAAATAATGTAAATTCGAATTAAAATAAATAAACAAAATACCAATAAAAGAATGTGTATTTGGATAAATATAAATATACTAAATACACATACAAAATAAACATAAAATCAGGTAGATTTGTAAAAAAATATATGTACAAAATACACATAAAATAATGTAAATTTATATCAAAATATATATACAAATACACATAAAATACCATGAATTTGTATAAAAATATATATTCAAAATAAATATTAAATAATGTAAAAGCGTATAAAAATATATATACAAAGTACATATAAAATAATGTAAATTCGTATCAATATAAATCAACAAAACACCAATAAAATAATATATATTTGAATGAAAATAAATTTACAAAATACACATAACATAACTAAAATTTGTATTAAAATATATAAAAAATACATAGAAATAATTTGAGTTTGTATGAAAATAGATATACAAAATACACATAAAACTAGGTAAATTTCTTTTGAAATGTATATACAAAATACCTATAAAATATTGTAAATTTGTGTCAAAATATATAAGCAAATACACATAAAATAACGTAAATTTGTATGAAAAATATATACAAAATACACATAGAATAATGTCAATTCGTAGCAAAATGAATGAGCAGAATATCAATAAAATAATGTAAATTTGTATGAAAATAAAGATGCAAAATACCCAAAAAATAAAGCATATGTTTATAAAAATACAGATACAAAAATACACATCGAATAATTAAATTTGTATTAAAATTAATATACAAAATGCGTATATAATAAGGTAAATTTGTATTGAAAAAATTTGCAGCATACACGTTTACTCATACAAATTTATATTATTTTATTGGTATTTTGTTTATTTATTTTGATACGAATTACATGATTATATGTGTATTTTGTACATATTTTTTATACGTATTTACATTATTTAATGTGTATTTTGTTTATATATTTTCATACAAATTTACGTTATTATATGTGTATTTGTTTAAATATTTTGATACAAATTTACTTTATTTCATGTATTTTGTATATATATTTCAATTCATATTTAGCTTATTTTGTGTGTATTTTGTATATATTTTCATACAAATTTAATTACTTCTGTGTATTTTTGTATATAGTTTTATATAAATTTACGTTATTTTATGTGTATTTTGTATATTTATATTTATACAAATACATTCTCTTTTTTGGTATTTTGTTTCTTTATTTTGATACGAATTTACATTATTTTATGTGTATTTTGTATACATTTTTTTATACGTATTTACTTCATTTTATGTGTATTTTGTATATATATTTTTATTGAAATCTACGTTATTTTATGTGTATTCGTATACATATTTTGAAACAAATTTACATTGCTTTATATGTATTTTGCATATCTATTTCAATACAAATTTACCTTATTGTACATATAAAACAATGTAAATTTGTTTCAAAATATATGTACGAATACACATAAAATAAAGTAGATTTCTATAAAAATATATATACAAAATACACATAAAATTAAATAAATACGTATAAAAAAATGTAAACAAAAAACACATAAAATAATGTAAATTCGAAACAAAATAAATAAACAAAATACCAATAAAAGAATGTGTATTTGTATAAATATAAATGTACAAAATACACATACAAAATAAACATAAAATAAGGTAAATTTGTAATGAAATATATGTACAAAATACACATAAAATAATGTAAATTTATATGAAAATATATATAGAAATACACATAAAATACCATGAATTTGAATAAAATTATATACTCTAAATAAATATTAAATAATGTAAATGCGTATAAAAATATATATACAAAGTACATATAAAATAATGTAAATTCGTATCAATATAAATCAACAAAATACCAATAAAATAATATATGTTTGAATGAAAATAGATTTTCAAAATACACATAACCTAACTAAAATTTGTATTGAAATATATACAAAAATACATACAAATAATTTGAGTTTGAATGAAAATAGATATTCAAAATACACCTAAAACTAGGTAAATTTCTTTTGAAATATATATACAAAATACCCATAAAGTATTGTCATAATTTCATATGTATTTTGTATATATATTTCTATAGAAATCTACTTTATTTTATGTGTATTCGTATGAATATTTATTTTGATACAAATTCAAATATTTTATGTGTATTTTGGTATCAATAATTTAAAAAAAAAATGCGTTATTTTATAGGTATTTTGCATCTTAATTTTCTTACAAATTTTCATTATTTTATTAATATTCTGTGTATATATTTTGATACGATTTTACATTATTCTATTTGTGTTTTGTATCTATTTTTTTATACATATTTACATTATTTAATGTGTATTTTGTATATATATTTCATACAAATTTACGTTATTATATGTAAATTTGTTTATATATTTTCTTTCAAATTTACATTATTTTATGTGTATTTTGTATATGTATTTCAATAGAAATTAACCTAATTTTATGTGTATTTTGTATATTTCTTTTCATACAAATTTAAATTATTTTTGTGTATTTTTGTATATAGGTTTATACAAATTTAGGTTATTTTATGTACGCATTTACATTATTTAATATGTGTTTTGTGTATATATTTTTATCCAAAGTTAATTTATTTTACGTTCATTTTTGGACATATATTTTTATAGAAATTAGCGTTGTTTTATATGTATTTGAATATGTTTACTCATACAAATTTACATTATTATATTGCTATTTTGTTTATTTAGTTTTATACGAATTACATGATTATATGTGTATTTTGTACATATCTTTTATACGTATTTACATTACTTATTGTGTATTTTGTTTATATATTTTTAAACAAATTTACGTTATTATATGTATTTTTATAAATATTTTGATACAAATTTACATTACTTTATGTATTTTGTATATACATTTCAATTCAAATTTAGCTTATTTTATCTGTATTTTGTATATCTATTTTCATACGAATTTAATTACTTCTGTGTATTTTTGTATATAGTTTTATACAAATTTACGTTATTTTATGTGTATTTTGTATATTTATATTTATACAAATACACATTCTTTTATTGGTATTTTGTTTATTTATTTTGATACGAATTTACATTATTTTATGTGTATTTTGTATACATTTTTTTATACGTATTTACTTCATTTTATGTGTATTTTGAATATATATTTTTTATAGAAATCTACGTTATTTTATGTGTATTCGTATATATATTTTGAAACAAATTTACATTGTTTTATATGTATTTTGCATATCTATTTCAATACAAATTTACCTTATTGTATGAGTTTTTTGTATATTTATTTTAATACAAATTTAATTTTTTGATGTGTATTTTGGTATATATATTTTTATAAATAAAAAAAAAGCGTTATTTTATGGGTATTTTGCTTCTTTATTTTCATACAAATTTACATTATTTTATTAATAATCTGCGTATTTATTTTAATACGATTTTACATTATTCTATTTGTGTTTTGTACATATTTTTTTTATACAAATTTACGTTATTTTAAGTGTATTTGTTTATGTATTTTCATTCATTTTTACATAATTTTATGTGTATTTTGTGTATGTATTTCAATACAAATTTATAAATATATGAACAAATACACTTAAAATAACGTAAATTTGTATAAAATATATATAAAAAAATACACATTAAATAATGTAAATATGTATAAAAAAATATATACAAAACACAAATAGAATAATATAAAATCGTATCAAAATAAATACACAGAATATTAGTAAAATAATGTAAATTTGTATGAAAATTAAGATGCAAAATACCCATAAAATAACGCATTTTTTATAAAAATATTTATACCAAGACACACATAAAATATTTGAATTTGTATTAAAATAAATATACAAAATGCACATACAATAAGGTAAATTTGTATTGAAATAGATATGCAAAATACATATAAAACCATGTAAATTTTTTTCAAAATATATATACGAATACACATAAAATAATGTAGATTTCTATGAAAATAAATATACAAAATACACATAAAATGAAGTAAATACGTATAAAAAGGTATACAAAATACATATAAAATAATGTAAACTCGTATCAAAATAAATAAACAAAATACTAATAAAAGAATGTGTATTGTAAAATATAAAAATATACAAAATACAAATAAAATAACGTAAATTTATATAAAACTATATGCAAAAATACACAAAAGTAATTAAATTTGTGTGAAAATAGATATACAAAATACATGTGTATTTTGTATATTTATTTTCATACAAATTGAAATTATTTTTGTTTATTTTTTTATATATTTTCAAACAAATTTTCGTTATTTTATGTGTATTTTGTATATTTATTTATTCTACAAATATACTTTCTTTTATCTGAATTTTGTTTATTGAATTTGAAACGAATTTACCTTATTTTGTATATCTATTTTCATACAAATTAAAATACTTCTGTGTATTTTTGTATATAGTTTTATATAAATTTACGTTATTTTATGTGTATTTTGCATATTTATATTTATACAAATACACATTCTTTTATTGGTATTTTGTATATTTATTTTGATACGAATTTACATTATTTTATGTGTATTTTGTATACATTTTTTTATACGTATTTACTTCATTTTATGTGTATTTTGTATATATATTTTTAAAGAAATCTACGTTATTTTATGTGTATTCGTATATATTTTGAAACAAATTTACATTGTTTTATATGTATTTTGCATATCTATTTCAATACAAATTTACCTTATTGTATGAGTTTTTTGTATATTTATTTTAATACAAATTTAATTTTTTGATGTGTATTTTGGTATATATATTTTTATAAATTAAAAAAAAATGCGTTATTTTATGGGTATTTTGCTTCTTTATTTTCATACAAATTTACATTATTTTATTAATATTCTGTGTATTTATTTTAATACGATTTTACAGTATTCTATTTGTGTTTTGTACATATTTTTTTTATACAAATTTACGTTATTTTAAGTGTATTTGTTTATGTATTTTCATTCAAATTTACATAATTTTATGTGTATTTTGTGTATGTATTTCAATACAAATTTATAAATATAAGAACAAATACACTTAAAATAACGTAAATTTGTATAAAATATATATAAAAAAATACACATTAAATAATGTAAATATGTATAAAAAAATATATACAAAACACAAATAGAATAATATAAAATCGTATCAAAATAAATACACAGAATATTAATAAAATAATGTAAATTTGTATGAAAATTAAGATGCAAAATACCCATAAAATAACGCATTTTTATAAAATATTTATACCAAGACACACATAAAATATTTGAATTTGTATTAAAATAAATATACAAAATGCACATACAATAAGGTAAATTTGTATTGAAATAGATATGGAAAATACATATAAAACCATGTAAATTTTTTTCAAAATATATATACGAATACACATAAAATAATGTAGATTTCTATGAAAATAAATATACAAAATACACATAAATGAAGTAAATACGTATAAAAGGTATACAAAATACATATAAAATAATGTAAACTCGTATCAAATAATAAAATAAAAATATAAAAGAATGTGTGTGTATAAATATATATAAATATAAATATACAAAATAACGTAAATTTATAAAACTATATATGCAAAAATACAAAAAATATTTGTGTATTTAATAATAGATATACAAATACATGTGTATTTTGTATATTTATTTTTGTATATTGTTTTTTTACAATTTTTTTTATATTTTCAAACAAATTTTCGTTATTTTATGTGTATTTTGTATATTTATTTATTCTACAAATATACTTTCTTTTATCTGAATTTTGTTTATTGAATTTGAAACGAATTTACATTATTTTATGTGTATTTTGTATATTTATATTCATACAAATACACATTCTTTTATTAGTATTTTGTATATTTATTTTGATACGAATTTACATTATTTTATGTGTATTTTGTTTACATTTTTTTATACGTATTTACTTCATTTTACGTGTATTTTGTATATATATATTTATAGAAATCTACGTTATTTTATGTGTATTCGTATACATATTTTGAAACAAATTTACATTGTTTTATATGTATTTTGCATATCTATTTCAATACAAATTTACCTTATTGTATGTGTTCTTTATATATTTATTTTAATTCAAATTATTTTTTTATGTGTATTTTGGTATATATATTTTTATAAATAAAAAAAAATGCGTTATTTTATGGGTATTTTCCCTCTTTATTTTCATACAAATATACATTATTTTATTAATATTCTGTGTATTTATTTTGATACGATTTTACAGTATTCTATTTGTGTTTTGTATATATTTTTTTATTCAAATTTACGTTATTTTAAGAGTATTTCTCTATGTCTTTTCATTCAAATTTACTTTATTTTATGTGTATTTTGTATATGTATTTCAATACAAATCTACCTAATTTTATGTGTATTTTGTATATTTATTTTCATACAAATTTAAAATATTTTTTGTGTATTTTAGAATATAGTTTGATACAAATTTAGGTTATTTTATGTGTATTTTGTATATCTATTTTCATACAAATACACATTCTTTTATTGATATTTTGTTTATTTATTTTGACGCGAATTTACAGTATTTAATGTGTATTTTGTATATATTTTTATACGTATTTACATCATTTCATGTGCATTTTGTATATATATTCCTATAGAAATCAACGTTATTTTATGTGTATTCGTATATATATTTTGAAACAAATTTACACTGTTTTATGTGTATTTTGCTTTTTTTTTCAATACAAACTTACCTTATTGTATGTGCATTTTGTATATTAATTTTAACACATTTAATTATTCTATGTGTATTTTTGTATATGTATTTAAAATAAATATATGCTTTATTTTATAGGTATTTTGCATCTTTATTTTCATACAAATTTAAATTATTTTATTGATATTCTGTGTACTTATTTTGATACGATTTTACATTATTCTATGTATAACAAAAATAAATAAAGAATACACAAAAATAGATATGCAAAATACATATAAACAATGTAAATTTGTTTCAAAATATATATACGAATACACATGAAATAAGGTAGATTTCTATAAAAATATATATACAAAATACACATAAAATTAAGTAAAAAGTATAAAAAAATGTATACAAAATACACATAAAATAATGTAAATTAGTATCAAAATAAATAAACAACATACCAATATATATATATAGATATATATATATATATATATATATATATATATATATATATATATATATATATATATATATATATATATATATATATATATATATATATATATATATATATATATATATATATATATATATATATATATATATATATATATATATATATATATATATATATATATATATATATATATATATATATATATATATATATATCTAAAACAAACACTATATATATTTTATATAAATATATAAATATATATATATATATATATATATATATATATATATATATATATATACAAAATACACATTAAATAATATAAATTTGTACCAAATATATTCAAAATACACATAAAAATAATGTAAATTTGAATGAAAATACATAAACAAATACACTCAAATAACGTAAATTTGTATAAAAAAAATATGTACAAAACACAAATAGAATAATGTAAAATCGTATCAAAATAAATACACAGAATATTAATAAAATAATGTAAATTTGTATGAAAATAAAGAAGCAAAATACCCATAAAATAACGCATTTTTTTATTTATAAAAATATATATACCAATATACACATCAAAAAATTAAATTTGTGTTAAAATAAATATACAAAAAACACATACAATAAGGTAAATTTGTATTGAAATAGATATGCAAAATACATATAAAACAATGAAAATTTCTTTCAAAATATATATACGAATACACATAAAATAACGTAGATTTCTATAAAAATATATATACAAAATACACATAAAATGAAGTAAATACGTATAAAAAAATGTATACAAAATACACATAAATTCGTATCAAATAAATATACAAAATACCAATAAAAGAATGTGCATTTGTATAAATATAAATATGCAAAATATGTGTATTTTGTATATATATTTTCATCCAAATTACATTATTATATTGGTATTTTCTTAATTTAATTCGATACGAGTTTAGATTATTTCATAGGTATTTTGTATACATATTTTTATACTCATTTACATTATCTAATGTGTGTTTTGTATATATATTTTTATGCAAATTTATTTTATGTTCATTTTAGTACATATATATTTATAGAAATTTGCGTTATTTTATGTATATAGTTTTATATAAATTTACGTTATTTTATGTGCATTTTGTATATTTATATTTATACAAATACACATTCTTTTATTGCTATATTGTTTATTTATATTTATACGAATTTACATTATTTTATGTGTATTTTGTATACATTTTTTTATACGTATTTACTTAAATTTATGTGTATTTTGTATATGTATTTTTATAGAAATCTACGTTATTTTATGAGTATTCGCATATATATTTTGAAACAAATTTACATTATTTTATATGTATATTGCATATCTATTTCAATACAAATTTACCTTA